>NW_020664436.1:58268037-58282062 GCF_002925995.2 Terrapene triunguis
CCCCACCCCCTCGGCCCGGGGAGCCTTGCGGCAGCTCCCCACCCCAGCTCACCTCTGCTCTGCCTCCTCCCCGAGCACGCCGCCCCCACTTTAATTCTCCTCCCCTCCCAGGCTTGCAGGGCCAAACAGTTGATTGGCCCTTCAAGCCTGGGAGGCGGAAGAAGTAGAGCGGCAACTGCGCGCTCGGGGAGGGGGCGTAGGAACGCTATACAAAAAAATTGGGGGCACCGCTTTTTGGCGCCCCCAAATCTTGGCGCCCTAGGCAACCGCCTAGTTTGCCTAAATGGTAGCACCAGCCCTGAAACTATTGTGAAAAGCGACAAAGAGGCCTGTGGCACCTTATAGACTAACAGACGTATTAGAGCATAAGCTTTCGTGTGTGAATACCCACTTTGTCAGACGCACGTCCAGACTAACATGGCTACCCCTCTGATACTAAACTATTGTGGTATGTAAAGTAAATAAGGTTTTTAAAAATGTTTAAGAAGCTTCATTTAAAATTAAATTAAAATGCAGAGCCCCCCAAGACCGGTGGCCAGGACCCGGGCAGTGTGAGTGCCACTGAAAATCAGCTCGCATGCCACCTTTGGCACGCATGCCATAGGTTGCCTACCCCTGTTCTAAATAGTCCACCATGACTTTATGGAGGTGTGGGAGCAACCAGGCAATGTGGTGGGAGGTGTATGACTTGGTCTGCAGTTACATGGATCCAGGGACGACAGACTCTCAGATAGAGGCTGTACACGGTTTGTTGTCCCTTTTCCAGCCAGGGCTTACCGTAGAGGCCATAGAGTTGCCCTCTGTCCTGTACTCTTCCCACAACTTTGGTGGTGGATTCACTCTCCATCACGTCTGTTTACTCTGGCTTTGTGTAGGGTACAGTTGGGGTGTAGCGTGCAAATTTATACCTTAGATGAATAGGGATCTACAATAATTAGAACAATTTCTTCCCCCAAAAGCACTGCAATTTTCTGTGCAGAATAATGTTGTGTAAATACCATACTTAATTGGCAATCCTGCAATGAACTTCTCTAATCAGCCATTTATGATTAAAATACCTTCACTGCACCACAAAAGGGTCTAACTAAGTTTTGTTTTCAATTTTTAAAATGCAAATAACAGCTGATGTTTGTGATTGTTTTAGAGAGTGTCTTTGACCTAGAGCCGGTCTTTTAGGACTCCAAAACACACACAAAATTAAAAACAAATTTAATTAGAATACTGTAGGTTATTCCTAAACTCAGAAGAATGGTACATTTACACAAAATACCTCATGTGAAATGTGTGATGCTTTGTTCTATTTAACACTCATAGTTTGGAGTCGTTCATACATCCATTTCCTGCCCCCAGGGAGAGAATAATGGAAGTAGAGAGACAGTTTACAAATTGGTACATGAAACCATAAAGGGAATTCATTACTGAATTGTTTTTCTGCTATTGTAGTTCTAAATTTTAGAGTAATAAAGAGTACTGGATTGGCTTCTCTTTCCTCCTTCCTTTTCATTAATTTAATTTATTTTCATGTTTTTCACTCTCTTCCCCCCCACATCCAATTGTTCTTTCCTTTTTGTAATGCTCTTGTTAAGCACTTCCAATCCGGCTGTAATCTGTTGCTGCAGCATTTGTGAAAAGAAAACATTACTGAGTTGTCAGCATGTTTTCAACTTCATTAAAAATGACAACCTAGTAATCAGCTGTACAGACTGCATTACAGCAGTTAAAGAGGAATTCTGAGTTATTTTCTTGCCATTAAATCTCTCTAACAGCAACCAGTGAATTTCAAAGATGAGTTTGCGAGCTAATGTTTTCAAAGCAATTTACTAGCGATCATGACAGGACTTGGAATCTGGTTTCATAGGCCTACTCTCCGGTAGAGAATTGAACCACTGTTATTTGAATTGGTGAAGGAGCGTGCGTAAGTGCCATGTGTCTATAATAGCCGTTCTGTTTTGGAGTGCGAGTCAGTTGTAGTGTTGAAGAACTCTACATTCAAAATGGCCTGGTGTAGGAAATTGAAACTTGGTAGGGACAAAGTCCTCCTCGAGAAGAAGTGCCTTTGTGTGTTCTGATGAATTTGGTTTTGATTTCACCAACTTATGGCCCTTTGGAAGTCTTTTTTTCCCCACAAGAATAGTACATTTTTGTCTTCACTAACATGGAGAATGAATTTCATCAACACAGAGCATGTTTTAACCCTGAAAACCCAAGCAAAGGCACAATGCTGGCCCAAAGAGTACACACTCTATATTTAACATGACTAAGCAAGGAAGGGCCATAAACAGTCAAGTGGAGGGAGGAAAAGGAGAGGAAATACAAGAGTGACAACATATGTAGCCAATTATTTTATCTTAGCATACCTTTACTGTGTGCTGTGTGATGTTAGGATTATAGAAGTATAAGATTGATAAGTGGTCAGACGCAATAACTATGCATTAGGTATCTAAAAAAGTAGGGCTGAAACGCAAAGCCTACAGGCTGAGGCCTGTAAGAAGTCAGCTTAGCCATACTAGGCCATAAACTTAAGAAGTGCTTGACATAAGTGACCAAAGAATGCCCCGATGCCACAAAAATATGGGAAAAGCTGTGCCAATGGGTAGTATTGTGAAAAATTAGCTGCAAGATTAATTTTTGATTACAAGATACCTGATAGTCACATTTTTCTAACACATACCCTAACCGTAGGGTGCACTATGTGTGTAAATGCTAATGAGCATAAAAGAAACTATAAACAACCTATGAGAAATGAGGCACTCAAATATTCTTGGGGGACACAATACAAATAAGTAGGGCCCTACCAAATTCACGACCATGAAAAACGCGTCACGGACCCTGAAATCTGGTCTCCTCCTGTGAAATCTTGTCTTTTGTGTGCTTTTACCCTATACTATACAGATTTCTGGGAGACCAGCATTTCCGAAATTGGGGGGGCCTGACCCAAAAGGGAGTTGCAGGGAGATCACAAGGTTATTTTGGGGGGGGTCATGGTATTGTCACCTTTACTTCTACGCTGCCTTCAGAGCTGGGCGGCCGGATAGTGGCGGCTGTTGGACGGGCGCCCAGCTCTGAAGGCAGCACCTCACCAGCAGCAGTGCAGAAGTCACGGTGGCAATACCATCCCATCCCACCCTTACTTCTGTGCTGCTGCCTTCAGAACTGGGCGGCCAGAGAGTGGTGGCTGCTGACTGAGGGCCCAGCTTTGCAGGCAGCACTGCAGAAGTAAGGGTGGCAACCCCAAACCATGCCACCCTTACTTCTGCGCTGCTGCTGGCGGCGGCTCAGCCTTCAGAGCTGGGCTCCCAGTCAGCAGCCACCGTTCCCCAGCTGCCCAGCTCTGAAGGCAACGCCACAGCCAGCAGCTGTGCAGAAGTAAGGGTAACAGTACTGCAACTCCCCGTATGATAACCTTGCGACACCCCCCGCCCACCAACTTCTTTTTGGGTCAGGACCCTTATAATTACAACACTGTGAGATTTCAGATTTAAGTAGCTGAAATCATGAAATTTACGATTTTTAAAATCCTATGGCCGTGAAATCGACCAAAATGGACGGAAAATTTGGTAGGACCCTACAAATAAGGAAAAACAGGGTGGACACCTTCATGCACATGCGCAGAGTATTAGGTATAGTCAGAATCACAAGATAAAAGAGGGCTCCCAGATTGGGTAAAATGAGTTCCCTATGGGAAAACTCCAGCAGCAACCATCCCTCTATTGATGATTCATTGGCAAGGTATCCATCAGACTGTTGCCGGCACAGAGTGCCCGAGGACAGCAACAGCGGGGTCCGTTGCCCGGTGTGCGTCACGCCAATAAACACACCAGGGTGGAGAAGCAAACAAAGTTTATTTGAGATCTCAAAGTGGTGCAAAGAGACAGGCACGTCTCAAATCAAGCACACCAACATAAGCGGCCTTTATCTTTTATACATTTTGCAGCTAACCCTTTCCCTTCTTCCCCCGCCCTTTCTCACCCCCCTCCTCCATTCCCACCTCTCCCCCTTTCTCCCTCTGGTTACATTACACGACCTTGGCTGTGCAGCTTGTTCTCACTCTTTCTTTCTGCAAGCAATCTTGTCCTTCAGCTAGAAGCATGTAAGTTTCCCTTATCACTACTGCTTCCCAGCTGCTGGCGTGTGAGGTTAGTAAAGTTTAACATGCAGGGGCTTTGATTCACTTTGGCCTAGAGCGGGGGGGCTTCATCGACTCTCGGGTCTTCCAACCCCCCGAGTTACCTAGGGTGATGCCTAGTGACACCAACAAGACCCTCATAGCGTTAAGGATGTGAGTACAGGGGCATGCACGGGGAGGGGGGGTAAGCAGGGGCACGGCCTCTCCAATAATCATCTCCACCCCCACTCCCAGCTTCCGCCCTGGCTCTCCATCCTGGGATTCCCTCCCCTGAGCCTGTCCTTCCCGCTCTCTGCCAGGGTGGGAGTCTGGCTGAGTGCAGCTGAAGGGATGAGCCTGGGAAAGGCACTGCAGCTAGTGCTCCCACTGAGCACCACTAGATGGCACCCAGAGCAGGAAAGCTGGGCTGGCAGAGGGGGTGTGGGGAAGCTGGCTGAATCCCATCCCTTCCTTGCCGGCAGCCTCTAATAAGTGTTTGGAGTCCACCTGGGGTGCACAGAAGGGAGCTCATGACAATGGAGGGTGGAGGCAGTGGCGCCCTGGGGCGCTATGGGGCGTATGGGCAGGCAGCAGGGGCCTGGTGGGTGGGGGAGGCAGTAGGGCCTGGGGGCACTGGATGGGGGAGCAATGTTTAAACTGCTCCTCCAAAAGTAATCACATTTAAATTCCTGCGCACAACCCTGTGCGAGTATAAGTATATTTGTAACTTGTGCATAGGTCTTTATAGGCTTTCTATACACATGGATAATCATAACTTTAATTCTGACTTTAATAAAACTTGTAAAACAGAGTAGACCTTGTACTTGTGAATGTGTATGTGTGGGCACTGTTCTTGTTCTTTATGTGTTCCTAGAGATTCTAAATCTGAAGCAGGTAGCAGAGTTGACTTTTACTCTGTAAAGCTTGAAACTGTAGCCACCAGAGCCGAATCCACAGAGGTATAATTCAACATTCCTAAATTCTCTTTAATAAAATAAAAGGCTACACATGATAGAATCGTATAATCAGAGAAATGTAGGTCTGGAAGGGACCTTTAGAAGTCATCAAGTCCAGCCCCCTGTGCTGTGGCAGGGCCATGTAAACCTAGACCAGGTGTTTGCCCAACCTGTTTTTTAAGAACTCCAGTGACAGGGATTCCACAACCTTGCTTGGAAGCCTATTCTAGAGCTTAGCTACCCTTATAATTTTTCCTAATATCTAACCTAAATCTCCCTTGCTACAGATTAAGCCCATTATTTCCTGTCCTACCTTCAGTGGACACGGAGAACAACTGATCACCATCTTCTTTATAGCAGCCCTTAACATATTTGAAGACTGTTATCAGGCTCCCCCCTCAGTCTTCTTCTCCTCTCAATACTAAACATGCCAGTTTTTTAAATTTTTCCTCATAGGTCAGGTTTTCTAAACCTTTTATTATTTTTGTTGCTCTCCTCTGGACTCTCGCCAATTTATCCACATCTTTCCTAAAGTGTGGTGTCCAGAACTGGACACAGTACTTGATCAGAAGCCTCACCAGTGCCAAGCAGAGTGCGGCAATTATCTCCTGTATCTGACATATGACATTCCTCTTCATACAACCCAGAATAATATTACCCTTTTTTGCAACTGTATCACATTGTTGTCTTATATTCTTTTTGTGATCCACTGTGACCCCTAGATCTTTTTTTGTGTGCAGTACTACTTTCTAGCCAGTTATTCCTCATTTTGTATTTGTGCATTTGATTTTTTTCCTTCCTAAGTGTACTACTTTGTACTTGTCTTTAGTTAATTTAATCTAGTTGATTTCAGACCAGTTCTCCAATTTATCAAGGCCATTTTGATTTCTAATCCTGTCCTCCAAAGTGCTTGCAACCCCTCCCAACTTGATGCCATCTTCAAATTTTATAAGCATACTTTCTATTCCATTATCTGAGTCATTAATGCAAATATCGAATAGTACCAGACCCAGAACCTGACACTCTGCAGAACCCCACTAGATACATCCTCCCTGTTTCACAGCAAACCATTGATAAGTACACTTTGAGTACAGTCTTTCAACCAGTTGTGTGCCCACCTCATAGTAATTTCATCTAGCCCGCATTTCCTTAGTTTTCTTATGAGAATGTCATGTGGGACTGTATCAAAAGCCTTGCTAAAATCAAGATATATCATGTCTACTGCTTCCCCTTCCCCTGTCCTCTAGACCAGATAACCTGTCAAAAAGGAAATTAGGTTGATTTGACATGATTTGTTCTTGACAATGCATGCTGGCCATTTTGTATAACCCTATTGTCCTCTAGGTGCTTACAAATTGATTATTGTATCATTTCTTTCAGTATCTATTTGCCCTTCTCCAGTCCTCTGGGACTTCACCTATCCTTCATGAGTTCTCAAAGATCATCACTAACATTCCCAAGATTGCTCCAGCTACTTCCTTAAGTATGCTAGGATGAATTTCATCAGGCCCTGCTGACTTGAATACATTTAACTTATCTAAATATTCTTTAACCTGTTCATTCCCTATTTTGACTTGTGTTCCTTCCTGCTTTTTGTTAACATTAATTGTGCTGAATATCTGCTCACCGTTGACCATTTTAGTGAAGACTGAAGCAAAATAGGCATTAAACACCTCAGCTTTCTTGATGTCATCAATTATTAGCTCTCCTTCCCCGCGAAGTAGAGGACCTACACTTTCCTTCATCTTTCTCTTCCTCCTAATGTGTTTAAAGAATCTTTTCTTATTGCCTTTTATGTTTCTTGCTGAGCCTTTCCGATTTTGTCTGTACATGCATTGGCTGGTAAATATTTAAATAGATTTTTGAGCTGGAAGGGTGGATTGGTCTTCTTACCATATGCACAATGTGCCTTAGGTGGCATGTGAACAGGATTCATCACTGAATTTGGTCTGCTGGTTGGCTCATAGCTTTCTTGGCTTGGGCCAGGTACTGAGAGGGAGCACGACATGAATGCTGAGCCATGCCCCTCGGTGGATTGGTAACTCTCAGTTAAATATTCTGGGCCTGATTGTCATTTATGCTAGGCTCCCTTGACTCCCCTCTAGCAGTATAAAGGAGCCTTAAAGTGGGCATAAATTAATTATCAGACACTTGAAAGTCTCTTTAAACTGCCAGAATGGTACAAAGAGGCCATAGTATAAATGAGAATCAAGCCCTGTTTATCTCATATAGAGCAGGCATATTTCTATTAAACATAAATGGGCTATGTTCCCAATCTTCCAATCTGTACACAGGCATGACACCCAGAGGAAGACTTTACCCTCTCTAAGTAATAACAGTTGTTCCAGTAGGAAGATTCCCATTCCATATCTCATATCCAAAGCATATGAAACAAGTGGGTGTATTGAGTCCCTGTGGAGTGTAACTATTATAACACACTCCCTGCTGTATTTTAGGGGTTTGTTCCACACTTAATTCCTCAAGTGAAGCAGACTGAGTGGCAGTTTCTGCGCCCATTGTCCAAACCTCTGGCATGCTAAATATGTCAAAAAACTGTCAGCAGTTGCATTGTTAGTCTGATATCAGTGTGCTTGTTTCGAGAGAGCTGCTAGCTCATGCCATTTTTCCCATCTGGGCCCGCAGGTGTTTCCAAACTACTTTCATACAGTCTGATACAAAACCATAAATGCTGTAAGCCTGCAATAGATTTTAGAATCATAGAATATCAGGGTTGGAAGGGACCTCAGGAGGTCATCTAGTCCAACCCCCTGCTCAAAGCAGGACCAAACCCCAGACAGCTTTTTCCCCCTGATCCTTAAATGGCCCCCTTAAGGATTGAATTTACAACCCTGGGTTTAGCAGGTCAGTGCTCAAACCACTGAGCTATCCCTCCCCCAGGAGGGTCCTGGGAGTTCCTGGCTCATTACAGCCCCTCTGGGATTTGCTCCCTGGCCCAATCCTGGGCCTCATGGCAACCTCTTCAGCCCCTCTGGATCCCTCTCTCCCTTTGACACCCCCCCCCCCATGCCCCAGGGCATACACAAGTTCAAGTGGATGCAGAGCCCTCACAATATTTCCATTATGGGGGCACTAGCCCCTCCCTGGCTTTCCTGGTTTTGTCACCTCATTCATTTTCCACTTTGACATATAGGAGAAGTTTGCAGGTGGCTACCAAAGTCTTTTAAAGGCAGAGCTGTTAAATGACACTTGAGAGAGCTATTTAAAAAAATGCATTTATCTGCCACTTAATAGTCATTCGGGCAAAAAAGCCTCTCACACTTGTTAAGGACAGATGATTTTAATATGCTTGGAATGCTAAAGCTTGCCGGGATTAATTAATTAATTACAGTTATTTGCTGTAACGCTGAGTGCAGCAACGCATAAATACCTTTAAATATCTAGGCCTCAGTGTCCAAGTCACATTTGAAAATGGGATCCATAAAAGTAAACCAACTGCAAGAAAGTTTTAGCTCTTGACAAAATATATTTTAAGTTAACCAACTACAAATGATTTCAGATAGTATTTACGGAGGAAGAGATGCCTACACAAATGAATACAAAACTATTGCTGTGAGGAGCATTATAGCCTTGTAATTTACAAAACATCACTAACCTTTATTCAGGTTCACATTTTTGGTCAGTAGATTCATGCACTGATGCCATGCACTGTATAAAATTATGCCATGGGCACTGTAAACTGACTTCCCAGTGTCTCTGATGCATTGCAAAGTTTATTTTTTCAAATAAATTAATCTTGTTTTAAAAGCGGCATTGATTGTATTACAAATAACAATATATGGGCCAACAGCCATTGCTAAGGCTGTAAGTCTGTCTTGGGTTCTGATAACTTGAGTCTTACTGAGCTTTGCTCTTGCAGTTTATTATATTATCAGAACTGCTCAATTGAATTACAGCCTTGTAATGGCTGTCTGCCCATGCACTATCCTACATTTCAGTTATCTAATCATGTTCCTCCACTCAAATGAGGAGTAATAAAAACACTAAGTAATTATGCAGGTGACTAGAGATGTGTTCAAATACCTATGGGAGGTTAGAATAAATTCACGAGTCCAGATCATCATTAAATTTCCCCTACCTAAAGATTTTTTTTTTAAAGAGCCCTATCCAATGCTTTCCTTATATCAAAAGTTTGGAGCATGGTCCATGCTGCTTGAAACTTCCTACGCTTGGAATGCTAGCTCCTCGGCTGCTGTATCGTGGGGTCGTTCCATTGAGCTCTATGTTGGTCTGATCACATGTAGGGTACTAGAATGTTACCTACGTAATCAAGGACATGGCAACCCTGGTTAGTTTCAAATGGCATAGAACATGCTTTTAAAGATTTCAGTTTAATTTATTTAAAAACCCACCAGGGATGAGAATGTCATGTAGCAAAAGTCTCACATGGCCTGGCATGGAAGACAAGTTTAGAAACATGGGCTGTGTTCCTGACTCACTGGATGAGCTGGCATGTAAGAAACAGACCTGGATTATAGTGGGAAAGTAAATGGTTGCTCTCTTCTCAAGCTCCGTCTGTCACAGAGCTTTGGTGCACCATTAGTGTCTGTTCTAATTGAGACCATTCAGACACTTTCTATCTATCTATCGAGGTTTTTGTGGTGCACACATCAAGAAAGGGTCTGATGCCCCCTCTGCCCCTGAGGCACAACACTCACACAGATGGCAAAATGAGCTTTAAAGGAAAATTATATAGTGGGATCTCATCTAGCCCGCCCTGTGTGAAGATTGTTTTACATCACAAGGTTGTTTAATTAGCAGAGAGACACTTGTACACAGGAATAGCTCCAGTTTAATTGGTGCTTTTGGTAAATATAGGACTTTGTTGGGCCACCCTTTGCTGTGGCACCTCATGTTGCCATCTAGGTTTAAACATTTCCCTGCTTGTAAAGCAGTTTGCTCACTAGAAGACTTAGCAAGTCTTTAGCACTTTAGTTAATTCAGCAGGAAGCCAGAATGATACAAAATATTTAGATTAGTAGTGTAAGACTAAAATTAATATTTAACATTTATTTAAAAAAGGCAATTGTTGAGGAGGTTGTTCAAAGGCTTCAACCTATTATATCATCCATCAAATAACCATGCAACCTTCATTCAAATGCTCCTTAAAACTCACTTTTTCTGCAGTCTTCACTGCTAATCCACCGCTGAGAGATTTTAGTCATATGAAATGAAACACACAAAGGAATGGGATGGTATAAATGTTTTATTGGCGTGAGTGTGGCAATGAGCAAGGTCAGCAAGTCAGTCTAAATGACTGTTAATAAAATATGACACCACTCCATACCTTCTGTATATAGCAAACAGCCCCCCCCAATATATTTCAAAAATGCTAGAGTTTTCTTTTAAATATTGGGGCTAATTTTTGTATTCCTGCACTTGTAAAACCGGGTTTTCAGGTGTGCCCAGTTACCAAGGCTGAAGTCCTGACCCCGTTGCAATCTGTGGCAAAACTCCCATTGATTTCAGTGGAGTCAGGATATCAGTCCCTGAGTCCAATCGTGAAGGATTCAGAAAAGAGCAAAATGACAATACATTTTAGAAATCTTGACAATATTAGCCAAAATAGCTTTTCTTTACACAATAACGCTGTGATGACAAGGTTCAATTCTTAGACTCATCCAGGATTAAAAGAAAGAGGTATGTGTGCTATTGAGAATTCAGGAATATTCCCTTTCCATGGGGATACAGCTGTTTCCAGCAATATATATTGTGAAATACCAGACTATAAACCTGTCATTGGTGTACGAGCTATTATTGTCTATCCTGGGCTTCAGGCCAGTGTATGGTTAGTAAGAATTTCCAAATTTGAGGGAAAAAGCAAACATTTTAAGGGAGGTTGATTTAAAAACAAACAACCCCCAAACCAGCCACTGTTTGCATCTACTCAAAGGTCTGCAGTGTTAGAAGTAATCCCGAGAGAGAGAAATTTGTGGTCAGAGAGCAAGTGAGGTGCTCAGAGATGCATGGTAAAGGCAGTATGTCACATGACTCTGCAAATTATCACAGAATCATAGAAATGTATGGCTGGACGGGACCTCAAGAGGTCACCTAGTCCAGTCTTCCATATTGAGGCACGACCAATTAAATCTAGACCATCCTTGATAGGTGTTTGTCTAACCTGTTCTTAAAAACCTCCAGTGAGGGGGATTCTACAATCACCGTTGGAAGCCTATTCAAATGCTTAATTATCCTTATAGTTAAAAAATGATTCCTAATAGCAAATCTACGTCTCCCTTACTGCAGTTTAAGCTGATTACTCATTGTCCTTACCTTCAGTGGACATGGAGAACAACTGATCAGTGACCTCTTTATAAAAGCCCTTAACATACTTGAAGACTGTTATCAGGTTCCCCCTTCAAATCTTTGTTTCTCAAGACTAAGGGCTGGTCCACACTACCCGCCTAATTTGGCGGGTAGAGATCGATCGTCTGGGATCGATTTATCGCGTCTCATCTGGACGCGATAGATCGATCCCAGAAGCGCTCCCCCGTCGACTGTGAAACTCCTGCTCGCCGAGAGGAGGAAGCGCTGTCGACGGGGGAGCCTGCCTGCGCCGCGTGGACCCGAAGTAAGTACTTTTAGTTCGATATAGGAAACGTCGACTTCAGCTACGCTATTCTCGTAGCTGAAGTTGCGTTTCCTATATCGATCCCCCGCCCCAGTGTGGACCAGCCCTAAACATACCTATTTTTTTAACTTTTCCACATAGGTCAAGCTTTCTAAACATTTTTTTATAATTTTTATTGCTCTCCTGTGGAAAAATTGGAGAGAATCCAGATCTTTCTTAAAAGTATGGCACCCAAAGCTGGACTCCAGCTGAGGCCTCATCGATACCAAATAGAGCAGAACAATTACTGTCCCAGTCTTACATATGACACTCCTGTTAATACATCCCAGAATGATATTAGCCTTTTTTGCAACTGCATCACATTGCTAACTCATATTCAGTTTGTGATCCACTATAACTCCCAGATCCTTTTCGAGTTGTACTACCATCTAGCCAGTTATTTCCCATTTTGTAATTGTGCATTTAATTTTTCCTTCCTAAGTATATTACTTTACACTTATCTTTAGTGAATTTAATCTTGTTGATTTCAGATCAGTTCTACAATTTATCAAATCCTTTTGAATACTAATCTTGTCCTCCAAACAGCTTGCAACCCCTCCCAGCTTGGGAGTTATCCACAAATTTTCTAAGCGTAATTTGCACACCATTATTCAGGTCATTAATGAAAATATTGAATAGTATTGGACCCGGGACAGACTCCTAGGGGACCCCACTAGATACATCCTCCCAGTCTGACAGTGAACCACTACTCTTTGAATACAGTTTTTCAAGCAGTTGTGCCTCCACTTTATAGTAATTACATTTAGACCACATTTCCCTAGTTTGCTTATGAGTATATCATGTGGCACAGTGTAAAAAGCCTTACTAAAATCAAGATATATCATGTCTCCTGCATTTTCCACATCCGCTAGGCCAGTAACCCTGTCAAAGAAGGAAATTAGATTGGTTTGACATGATTTATTCTTCACAAACTCATGTTGGATATCATCCTATTATCCTGTAAGTGATTGTTTAATAATTTGCTCCGGTATCTTTCCAAATATTAAAGTTAGGTTGACTGGTCTATAATTCCATGTGTCCGCTTTGTTCCCCTTTTTAAAGATAGGCAGTATGATTTCCCTTCTCCAGCATGCTAGGACCTCACCTGTCTTCCATGATGCTCTTCCTGTTTTTTATCAGGTGGATCCCATCTCTTCCTAGCAGTCCTCCTTCACAGAACAACATCCCGTGGATGAGGAAGCCAAAGCCCTCCTGTTAACACCACTTGCGCAGCCATGCTAGGGTGAACAGATGTCCTGATATTAGGGGCTTTGATTTATATATGCAACCATAGTCCCCCTGTAAAAAAAAGTGTCCCGATTTTTCACATTTGCTGTCTGGTCACTCTACAACAGGCACTCATCTCCAGGATGTGTGTATCCCTTCCGGGGCCCTTACCCTCAACCGAGAGGATAGAGAAGAACACAACCTGCATCCCTGACTCCACCCTGATTCCCAGAGCCCTATAATCACTGCTGATCTGCTCAGGGTCATCCTGGCAGTATCACTAGTGCCGACATGGACGAAGAGCATGAGACAGTGGTCAGAGGGCTGGATGATCATTAGCAACCTTTCCATAATGTCTTGGATTCAGGCTCCAAGCAAGCAGCACCCTACTGGGATATCACGTCAGCTTGGCAGATGGATATCTCCATCCTCCTCAACAGGATGTCCCTGATTACTAGCACCCTCAGCCTCCTCCTCTTTGGTGTGGTGGCTGTGAGCCTCCCAGCCTTCAGGGTAGGTGGCTCCTCCTCCTCAGCCATTGGGGTCTGCCTTTTTCCTCCTGTTGACAGTACAGCATGCTGGTTCTTGACCTGGATGGATAGGGGACCAGATGGTGGGTGGAGCACTGTCTACTGCTCGAGGAGGCCAGCAGCCAGTGTCCTCTTCACAGAGCAGCTGGTTCTCCTTCCTCCTCCAGTCCCACTTAGGTTCTCTAGTTGGGTAGCATCCTCCATACCAGCCATCTCCATGTGCATCCTGTTAATGAAGCCCTTGTGCTCCTGGATGCTACGCAGATGAGCCACTTCTTCTTGCAGTTCTCTTACTTGCTTCCCGAGAGACTCCATCAGCGGACACGTCTCACACTGAGTTGTTCCCTCTGCCTGGCTTTTATCAGTGGTGACATGCTGGTCATGTCCCCAGCAAGTCAAGACCAGGCCTGGGTGGAAGTCTCCAGGGTCAGGATATCTGTCTGTTCAGGGCCCCCACAAGAGCTAGCAGTGGTGTGAGCTACTGCTAGAACCAGCTACACCTCTAAAACTGGAATGAGCTTTTAAAGCATGTCCACTGTATATATGTGTGTGCATGTGTTTATTTACACACACACACAC
>NW_020664436.1:58282072-58284923 GCF_002925995.2 Terrapene triunguis
GTGGATCAAAGCAAGTTTGATATAATGCGGTTTCACCTATAACACGGTAAGATTTTTTGGCTCCCGAGGTCAGCATTATATCGTGGTAGAGGTGTATTTAACCCTTGAAAGACCACAAACACTTAAACATCAGCATCTTTTTCCAGTGCCAAGGTTGGGTAGGACCAAGTATGCACTCCTATGGCAGTATTTAAAATAGTAATAATGGTTGAGTCGGTATTTTGATCCAATTTTCCCCCTCAATCCAGCAAAGTGCTTAAATATGCATTTAATTTTAAGCACATGAATAGTCCCATTGGCTTCAATAGGATTATTCACATGCTTAAAATTAAGCACACACTTAAGTGCTTTGCTGGGGTCTAAATCTATTGTATATGAATCAGACAGTAAAAACAAAGATTAAATAAAAAAGAAACTCTCATTTTGACACTACTTGCTTAGTGTTTCTCACTGTTGGAAAGGCACTAAACAATGCTTGCAGGCTGTACTAGTGGAAGTGGTCAGTGCAAAGCTTTCAATTAGTAAGTGTGTGTGTGGGGGGAGATTTACATGTGCAGTTTCCCACACATCGTGATGAGAATATACACCAAAAGTTGATGTATGAAACAGGAAGAATAATGAAGAAAAATGACAGCATGCATACCCTCCAGAGAAGAGAATAAACAGGGTATGGCTTTGGTAAATAATTCCCTGCAGAACTCTTAGAAATGACTTACTGATTAATTGAATCAATCCATCATCCTTTTTGTGACACATCAATTTGCAGTCTTTTGTTGTTGTTCTTGTTCTTTCATAGCTGCTGCTTTAAACCCATATCAGGATAAAAGGTTGCGTAGGATGTTAATATATATATCTAAACATGTATTGTATAGGAATCTGTTAGTTTACTGAGATGTCATTAGCTGAAACTTTTGTTTTCTGTACCCTCCAAGATTGGAATAAAGAATCGTGGGGCCCTGTGCACTATGCAAATTGGGGGCTCCCCCACCTTCCTTAAATGAGACAGAGCATGTGATAGACAGTGTATAAATATGAGAACATCTCCATTTATTAGTTATTATTAGATTGGAGATGGCTTTTAAAAATCTAATATGAAATATATTAATATTAATTGATCTAAAATATTTAATTTAAACACACGTGGCAATTTGAATTAAAAAAACAACAACAAACACCCACTCTCTCTTTCTGCTTTTGCTCTGTGAAGCATTTGCTAAGTAGGCTAATCACTTGAGTGTATTTATGAAATGAGACTTAGAACTGAACTCGACACTGCCCAGCTGGCTCCCCAGCAAAAGGTGAAAAGGTTCCCGATGAAAGTGGAATTTGCTGGAGACCATACACACCAGAAAAAAGCAAGTACATTAGAGTATTGGATACCGGAGCCTCCTGAACCAGAAAGGCGCTGCCTATTGAAAAATGGGCAGGGCGAAGGGAGTAACTTTACCAGCTGTTAAGGGAAAGAGGCACTGAGTCTCAGCTGGCTCTGGCCACAAGATTGATTGGAATCAATACAAATAAGAGACTGATTCCAAGACACTGATTGTGAGACTGGGCTTCAGCAGCTGAATGAGCAGGAAAGCTGGTTCTTTTTCCCCTGGGAAGAAAGGTGGACTTGGGAGGCATGATGGCTCGTTACTGGGACACTGAAGAGGATGCTGTGGCTCTGATGGCTCGTGATAGTAACACTAATAAGGAGGCAAAACATGTCAAAGACCAGCTGAACCCTGAAAAGGGACCCGAGAAGCCCCCCTGCTCTTACGTGGCTCTGATTGCCATGGCTGTCCGGGAGAGTGCCAAGAAGCAGTCCAGCTGTAGGGCACCAAAGCTGAGCAGCACTGAAACACAGCATACCAGGCTGCAATCCCAGTCACTGAAGCCTTCCCGCTCCCCCCACCAGCCTGACCCCCCCTTTCCCCTCCCAGGTACTGCTCCCCCCCATCAGCCTGACCCCCGTCCTCCCCTCCCAAGTACTGCTCCCCCCATCAGCCTGACTCCCCTTCCCCTCCCAGGTGCTGTTCCCCCCACCAGCCTGACTCCCCTTTCCCCTCCCAGGTACTGCTCCTCACACCTGCCTGAATCCCCTTCCCCTCCCAGGTGCTGCTCCCCTCCACCAGCCTGACTCCCCTTCCCCTCCCAGGTATTGCTCCTCATGCCAACTGGACCCCCCTCTTCCCCTTCTAGGCACCATCCCTACCAACAGCCTGATCCCCGTCCTCCCCTTCCAAGTACTACTCCCCCCCACCAGCCTGACTCCCTTTCCCCTCCAAGGTGCTGCTCCCCCACACCAGCCTGACCTCCCCTCTTCCCCTTCCAGTCACTGCCACCCACCACCAGCCCAACCTTCCTCTTCCCCTCTGAGGTGTTCCTCACCCTGCCCCATCACCACCATCCTCTTCCCCTCGAAGGCAACCCCCCCACCAGATTGCCCCTGCTCTTCCTCTCTGAGGCCTTTTCCCCTCAACATCAACCTGACCCCTGCCTTTCCCTGGCTCATGACACCTAAAACCATGTCTTCCCAGGAGCCTCAGTCCAGGAAGCCCCTACCATCCCTTCCCAAGGTATCAGAAGCCCCTGCCTCCCCAACCCCAGTCCAGCTCCTTAGCCCTCCTTGCTGGCAAGCCTCGGGTCCATCCTGCTTTTTGGTGCCAAGTGGAGCAGGAGCTGCTACATTGGACATTGAGGGCCAGCTCACAGAACGAGACCTGGGTATTGCTTCAGCAGCACTCCCAGAAGCCATGGGACCTGAAGGCTGTAGTGGAAGCAGCTGGTGGCCCCGTGCAGCAACGGTTGGAATGGGCTGGGGTTTCTTTCAACTTGTCACTTACATGTTACACGTGAACCTCCCCCA
>NW_020664436.1:58285323-58317568 GCF_002925995.2 Terrapene triunguis
CCCCGGCGGCCAGAGCGCCGGGGGCAGGGTGGCGAGAGGGCGGCGAGCCCCGGCTGGGGCTCGGCTCTCCCCCCGGCGGCCAGAGCGCAGGGCGGTGAGCCCCGGCTGGGGCTCGCCGCTCTCCCCCCGGCGGCCGGGGGGAGGGCGCGGGGGGAGGGCGGCCAGAGCGCCGGGGGGAGGGCGGCGAGCCCGGCTGTGGCCCCGCTCTCCCCGGCGGCCGGAGCGCCGTGCCGCCCCCCTCCAGGTGCCGCCCCACGCACCAGCTTGGGTGCCTGGTGCCTGGAGCCGGCCCTGCAAACAGCTCTTTCATCTACCTAGAGCAGGCTAAATCCCTTATGACATCACATTTGGCCCAGTTTTCTGGTTGGTAATTATCTACACACCAGTGAAGATTTTCCAAAAATTATTTGTTTTCTGTAAAGCTTTGACCATTTCATTATTAATATATTTTGATTTAACTACCATAACCAAGTACCTATGCGGCTGACATGATAGTAAAAACACACCAATGCATGCAAAACTACTAAACTCCAATCTAATTAAACCAAATCCTGTGGCCTCATACCACAACATAGCCAATATGAAAATAAATAACCAGAACAAGCAAAAGTATTTTTGCCCCTAGTGAACCAATAACTATATTAAAATATTACTGAACTATCAAGGTGTGCACGTTTATACAAATTAACAATATAACTTTATGGCTATAATCTACTTTATTGCACCCCAAAATTCTCTCCCTACTGTGTTACATCTACTTTTTGTATCACAGCTACAAACACAGCTATTGCGTTTTGCTATTTCCACTGTGCCTAGATTGATTAGACTCTAAGCACTTTGGGGCAGGAACTGTCTTTTTCTGTGTTTGTGCAGCGCCTAGGACAATGTAGTTCTGGTCCATGTCTAGGATTCCTAGTTGCTGTCATAATACAAATAATAAATATAATAATTAGGGCATACTACTAACAATATGGGAATTTCACAGTGTGTGTGGAATTCAGTTTCTGTGATTATTACCTGAGTCACATGGTATGATTTTTTTTATGTGATTGGATGTCCTAACCTTTATAAGCAGAATGCATGTCTGAAAAAAATCACTGAGGCTTTGAAGCTCTCTGGAAGAGGACCTCTATTTAAAGTGTGTGTGGGAGGAAAGGGGGGCATAGATTGCCCACCATGCCTGACCCTCCTCCTATCCTCTCAGGCTCCCCCCTCCCCCGCAACCAGCAGCCTGACCTCCCTAATCCCAGAGCCCCTACACCCACACCCCATCCAAATCTGAGTGAGTGGCATTGCAACCTGATGTGTGGGGTTGCAGTGCTGTCAGGATATACCCCCCCAAATCTGAACTCTGGGTTACAGATGTGGGGACCCGCATGAAAGACCCCTAAGTTTATCTTCTACCAGCTTAGGTTAAAACTCTTCCAAGGCACAGTTTTCTGCCTTGGACAGATATTGCTGCCACCACCAAGTGATTTTCACAAATATTCAGGGATGGGTCAATTGGAATTCCTATCACCCCAAAATATTCCCCCAAGCCTCTTCACCCCCTTTTCTGGGGAGGCGTGAGAATAAAATACCAACCACTAGCCTTAGCAATGTGAGCACAGACCAACCCCTTGTCTAAGGACTTTGGAATCAAAGGATTCTTTAAAAAAAGGTACATTTTATTAAAAAAGAAAGAAACACACCTGAAAACTCAGGCTTTAGGGATTAAACACCAAAAATAACTTTCTTGGAGTTCAGCTTAAAGGTAACAAGCAAAACAAAAGCACCTGGGGTTAGCACAGAGGAATCCACAGACCAGAACAACCAAAAAAGTTTCCTAATCGCATCTCTCTCTTAACTTTTCCTGTGCTACTTACATATCTGGGGTTCCAAATGAGAAGTTTCTAGGTATGATGCTGATGATTTCCCATACCTGGCTTAAAGCTTACAGTTTGTTGCTGCCTTCCCCTCTCTCCAGTGTGAGAGACAAAGAACCCCCCGCCCCACACCCAGCAGTTTTTCCAATTTGAAAAGGTACAGCCTCCCTATTGGTTCCCTGGTCAGGTGCCAACTCAGGTTAAGCTGCTCTTAACCCTTTACAGGTAGGGCAATTAGGGTACAGCTCCTAAGGAGGATTCTATAGCTACTGACTGGCTGGGTGTCCCCAAAAGGGAGCTACCCCCCCCTCATTTATCACAAGTGCAATTCAGGTTTGGCCTGGCCAAAAAGTGACTGAGTCATGACCATGGCCCCACAGCTCCAAGGCCTATTTAGCAATTAGGGAGTAGTAGGGAGAAACGGAGAGAGATTCCAAAGGTAATTTTAGGACGTCTTCACTACCAAACACACAAAGTCAGTATGTACAGCGGAGGGGTCCCAGCACTTCTGGTGCAAATACATGCAATTGCATGAATATCAATAATCACATGTAAATATGCTGAATTGCACATGAATACTTGTATAACCATGAATAAAAGTGCCTTCCTACACATTTGTACAAACATAAACCAGTCACTTGAAAGTTTGAGAGAGCGAAAGAGAGAGAGTGAAAAGAGGCATATATGTTAGCAGATTGAAATTCGAGTCTGATTCCGTAAACTTGTTCACAAATACATTTTCCCAGAATCGTTCCTCTTGTAACCGTTGATATTTATGAGCTCTTTGTAGTCACTGAACTATAGCTTTTAGCAGATATTACACATTTGAAAATGATTTCTACAAGGATTAGCTTAAGAGAAAAAGAAAGTCCTTGAATGTCATTGTGATTGCAGTGTTGTCAACTCTTGCAATTTTATTGTGAGTCTCATGATATTTGTTTTTTTAAAGGGGTCTCATTGATTTCTGTCTTCAATTGCTTGAAGCTTTGCCCTTATCCAAAATGGCTGCCACCCCTTCCCCCCCATTAATGTCAATGGGATGGAAGCCACAGACTTCCCTCAGCAAGATGACGCTACTCCCATTGTTTCCCAAGCTAGGCTTCCCTAGAGGAAGATGGTGGCCCATTAGGCATCATGTGAGGGCCAAGCAGGGGACAGGTGAATGTGGAAGTGCAGTGAATGAGGCTGTGGAGACATCAGGGCTGAGCTGTTTAATATGCAAAAAAAGTGGCATGTTTAGTAGGGCCTGATCCAAAGCCCACTGATGACAGTGGAAAGACTCTATGACTTCAGTTAGTTTTGGACCAGGTCCATAAAGATGGACTTCACAATTGATTTAGGAGCCAGATGCCAGATAAAGGGCCTGCTAAAGAAAGAATGTCTATTAAAAAAACACACTTCTGGGTTTCTGGAAAGGCAATTAGTGGCAAGAGATGTGTAAGGAACATATGTACTATGCTACCAGGAGCTCATCCTTTTGTGTAATATCTTTGTTTTTTTCCCCACTGTTTGCAGAAAAATATTTTGTTTGTACATAACTTAGGGCGTGTCTTCACTACTGGGGAGATTGATGCTGCTGCCATCAATGACAGCAGAGTGCTCTCTGGTTGACTCCGGTACTCCAGCTCCTCGAGAAGAGTAAGGTAAGTCGACCAGAGAGCGTTTCCCGTCGATGCAGCGCAGTGAAGACACCACAGTAAGTCCACTTAAGCTACGTCGACTCCAGCTACGTTATTCACTGAATTAGCCATGTGGCTAATTGTCATCTAATCTGGCATTAATTGTGTGCCATTGTTCTCCAAGTTACAATACATGCTGATATGATCCATGCTCCACACTATGATGCAACCAAACAGCTGAGAGCACCTGACAGAAGAACAGGAACACTCTTTTGCCATGAACTGATGGCCTCAGTCCAGGTTCAGTCACATTGGTGGTTTCAGTCCAGGGTCTAGTGGACTAACTGGTACTCTTATTGGAAGTCTGAGGATAAGGATAGCCAGCATTCAGTCAGTATGATACCTGTTCTGTGTATAAATAGATTATGTCAGTCTAAAGTGCATTTGTCACAAGAGCTGAATACATTTAAAAGTACATACTCTTTTCTGGAGTGTGTAGCCAGCATCCAATCTACATTATTCTCAAGTTGTAATGGAGCAATTGATACATTGCTGCCTGCAGCATATCTAACCAGCGGTGTTCTTTAATAAAATCTGGTTTAGGCTCAATGTCGATTCAGAGAAGTCCATAATCCATATACAATACAAGGGGGCTGTAATAGTAAGGGAATGACTAGAATACAAACCTGATGAATGCATGAGTCGCCTTCAGCCAGGTTTAAACTCACTACACGTCTTCGCAAGAACAAACTTGTTTTCTGATTAATAAAGTTTAAGAAGAAAAATACAGACAATTCATTCTTTCTGGAAAATAAAAATGGTCCAGGACTTCAGGTTTGATTTTACACTGAATGTTGTATAGCATTCTGAAGGTATATTAAAGGTTGTGTGTGTGAGAGGGGGTGTTTCACTGTTTTTTGCGGGGCGGACGTCAGTATTTAAAAAGATTAAAAGCATCAGCTTCAGAGTTAATAGATAAGCTCCATTTAGATACAACCAGGAATCACCGCGTATAACATTTGTAGTTTATAGTCTGGCCCAACCCCTTCCAAAATGCTACACAATAGCTGAGTACCATAACCAGCATTCTGGGACACAGATCTTATCCTCTCACATGTCTGAAATGTATCATGTACACAGTACCTATGCACAGAACAATAATAATGAAAGGATTAAAATACTCATACAGAAGGCCACTCTTCCTAAGCAATCACCTATCTTAAGAAACCACCCTGAAGTATCCCTAAACATACTGAATAGAATTCCGGGCCACCTTTATTAAGCACGCAGTCTAAAGTAACCAGTTTTTGTGAGTCCCTTGAAGTGGTTGCTTAAGACACGTTTTCATTTTATTGTGTTATTTCACTGTATGGGCAATGAAGCAGCATTTTAAAAAATGAACTGCAGTGGAAAAATCCATATTACATAGCTCCCTCTTAACAAGGATTACTTAATACAGTACTTAGCACTGTTGGTAACTGTAAACCTGTCATAGACTTAAAATTCCTGATGAGTAGACAAAATAAAAAGACATTTTCTAAATGACAATGCGTCTATTTCAGCCAGCCTGGTAAAAGAATCCTTTTAGTGTCAGGAGATAATGAAAATACGTGTTACCTATGACTCAGTTAAAATGATGTCATGACCTGGCACTTTCTTTTCAGCACTGACACATCCATGTATTGCACAGATTAGGATGGGAATCTTGTAAATTTAAATGGAGTCCTCATTCTGTATTGCTGCTCAGCCAGGAACTGTAATTCTAAGTTTCTTGCAAGTTGTGAATAGTAGCAGGGGGCCATGAATAGCTTGGAAACCTATATTTTTTCCATTTTTTAATGCAAATTACACTAGTAAGTAAAAAAAAAATCACTTTTGTTAAAAATACATTCAGAATTAACAAACGCAAAAAAGAAAAAAGACACATTTGGATTGTAACTCTTGCCTTCTGAATATTTAGCTTTATAACAAAAACCCAGCCTAGAAAAATAACATTCTTTACTGGATTTTGAGGCGGATACAGCTGTACAAATCAAAAATGTCATTCCAGATATTCTCACACTACTGTGCTCCAAACTGCTTCCAAAACATCATCCTTTAGTGTAGTAGTCAACAGTCCTGAAAATACTAGTGCTTTCACTGCAACTTAAGCAGGAATATGAATGCCTACTTTATATATGTGTATATATCTCTATATACTTGAGTGTATGTATACATATGTGTGTACATATGCAATATATAAATATACACACATTATTTATAATACTTAGCACTTACATAGTAATTCTAAGCACTGCACAAACATTAATTAATCCTCACAATCACTATGTGAGGTAGTTATTATTATTCACATTTTATAGTTGGGGGAACTGAAACAGAGAGATGTTAAGGACAAACTTTTCTAACTTGGATGCCTAAAGTTAGGCTCCTAAATCCATGCTGAGGCACCTAAATAAATTGCTTGACTTTCAAAGGGCAGAGCACTAATAGCTCCCATTCAATGTGAATTGAAAGTCAATGCAAGACATGACTGCTCATTATCCTTGAAAATCAGGCCACTATTTAGGTGCCTAAATACTTGAGCTGGTCAAAAAAAATGTAAACGAAAAATGCAGTTGTGTTAAAATCAGAATGTTTAATTGGAACAATATTTTTGACAGGAAGAAGTGAAAATGAATTGTTTTGACTTTCTCATTTTGTTTAGACATTTTGATTAGTTTCATCTGGACTTTTATATTTAATTTATATGCATATATAAACATTTAATTTTTAATCAAATATAAAAGTCTAAAGGAAATAAATCAACATGATCAAAACGAAATGATTCAACAGCAACAACTTGTTTCAATGGCCTCAACTTAAAATTTGTCAGATATTTTGTTTTGCAAGAAATTTCAGCTTTTTTTATTCCAAATGAAAAAAGTTTGAACTGTCGGAATTTCCCATAGAATGGAAATTCCATTTCCAGCCAGCTCTACTAAATATAGATTTAGGGGGTCTAAATTTAGGCACCCACATAGGAAATTTTTTGAAGAAGACACCAATTCAGCCAAAGACGTTAAGCATGTTTTTAAGGGATTTGCTGGTCCAGGGCTTAAGTGCCTTGTCTATGGTCACATAGCTTATCAGGAACTCAGGAATTCCTGGCTCTTAGCCCCATGTTCAAGCCACAACATTATGCATCTTCCCTCAATATATGTAGGTGTGTATTATATATACATACATACATACATGCACACATACACACACACATATATAGAAAATCTTACAGAATTAATGTAAGTATAGTTCCTAAACCTGTCTTGTATCTTATTTTTAGTGGGGAATGCTTGTTCCACTGTCATTGTCCAGATTTATTGTTTGTGACACATTACATTCATGCATACACAGCGAAGGGCGCCAATTTCTATAGCAATGGATAAGTAGAGTTAGTGCACAGGGCAACAGTACCTATAAGCCACAGAGACTGTGAAGGTTTGGCAAGCTAGGAAAAGAGTCGCTTTGTGACGACTTGCACCTTTCCAAGCACTGAACACTCATGCCCTCAAGCACACGTGGCTGTCAGGTATGTGTGGCAGGTGTGTGCATTTGTCTGGGCGGTTTCTGAACAAAGAAGGAATGACAATTCAAGTTCCTGAAAAGCCTGAGCAAAATCTTTTTTTTTCTAATGAAAGCTGCCTAAGTGCTTGAAAATACAGATCAAATTCAGAACAAAACAAATGTTCCTATGAGTTCAGAATATGTCATAAACACATTGACCTACTAGTAAAATCCCCAAAGGCATCTTGTTGCCAACTACATAACAGCACAGTTTTTTTCAGCCACAATTTTACAGGAAGATAAAATACACATTCTAACACACAACGAATCCCCAAATATACCACAAAAAGTTCTCCAATATTTCACCAATGCAGCTAGTCCCTCCCCACTCTACGCCAATCAAAACAAACAAAAGAAGTTAGATTCCCTTCCGGTGCAATTAGAAAAAAGAATGCTCACTTCCATAGGATTTTCAATTGAAATTAGATATAAAAGAGTAAACATAGCTAATACATATTCAGTTGGCCTCTGTTGCTAGAAATCTGCAGATGTCTCTGTAGTTAGTAAAAGACATATTTAGAGTTAGTTATAAAAGCACCTACAGTGTGATAAATAAAAACAGTGGGGTTATGAAACACTGTTGTTTATTTCCAGTAGGTTCAGTTATTGGTTTAATGAGGGATTCCCTTTACCCCTTTCCCAACCCCAGAGATCTATTTCTCTTTTAAGCATTATAAACTGTTTGTTTTCTTGACCATTGTGAAGGCTCATTAGTAAAGCACTTTTCTGATAGCTGGCAGTTTTCGTACGTGATCACTCTGGAGCTGCTGAGCAACAGAGCCTTATTCCCTGACACGAAAAAAAATCTTTCAGAATTAACAGCAGCAGGTTGAATCTAAAGGAAGTCGCTTCAGTAAGCCTGCACTGAGTTTCTCTGATGTGCAACTTAGTTGGGTTAAGGCAAGTATGTACTTGTACAGCCTTTAGGGCAAACAACTTGCTGTCTATTGGCTTCTGTTACAAGGTCATCATGGTATTTTTTAAATATTATAATGACTAAGGAGACTTGGTGCAAGTGGTCTCAGAAAGAACTGAATTGGATGAAATCATTTCATAACTCAGATAAGTAGGAATGAAGGTAGTAAACACAGGTAATAGCCAGCAGATGGCACCAATGCTTCTCCTTTTGAACCTTCCAAAGGCCTGGCAGTTGTTTTTGTATATTCAGGAAATCCAAGAAGGGGGTAATGTGCATCTCTGTCTGTACTTGTTGGAAAGTGAGGTCGAATGCACCTTTTGTTTCTCTGTCTCAGTATATGCTCATTCTTTTTTTTTTTAAACACAAAGGTTGTTTTTTTGCTGTTTGTAGAACACAGGGGGCCATCCTGAAACAAGTTTTTTGAAAGGTCCTTCAGCCCCCACACAGAAGTCACCTTGTTCATTTTGACCTAAAAGAGAGACAAGGGAAAAAAAGATATTTGTAACCAACTAACAGATGGATTGATGCATCACCTCCCTTCACTTCAGGTACCCACTAGACTGCAAACATGTGCAACTAGCCTTTCCAAAACAACCTCCTGGAAACAGAGATCACTTCCTCTGCCTTAATACCCCATTTGTATGGTCAGACAGATTGCATACGTGTGTGCACAGAAAGAAAGGACAGGCAAGTGATTTGCTCAAATAATCTCTAGCATCTTTTAAAATATTATCAAGGTATTTGATGCAGGTTCTCAAAACCTTGATTCTGGGTAGGAGCAGTATTTAATTATGTAATCCTCTGAGGCTGCTGACCATGTGTAACCTGGAGGATGACCTGAACAATAGTAATCCAGCAAAATGCAGATGCCTTTAGGAAAAAAAAAATGGTTTGGTACATAGAACAGAATGGCTGAAAAGCAGCTGCATAGTTAAGTCACCTGTGGCTACCTCAGCAAAGTAATTGTGCAAGGTTTTAGCTGCACAGCTCCTGCTGACTTTAGTAAGAGTCCTATGGCTAAACTTGTATTGGTACCAGTTGCTATACAGGTGTTCAATGGTAGTTTACTTGAGTGAAACTTTGCTCGTATTGTTTAAATTACTCAAATTTAAGTCCTATTTAAGGTATTTCAGCTGAAAGAGACAATCATATCATATCATATTCATATCACTGTGACGAATTGGGCATTATGATGCCTGCTACACATCCGGGGCCCTATTCTGCTGATTAGACCTATGCCTTGCTTACATCTGCTCTTCAGACAATGTGAATGGCAAAATGGCACAATGTACTTTAGTTCTTTGATCTAATGTATGTGAAATTAGTATTCAGTCACCCGGATATGTAGCTGCAGCATTAGGCTCGGAGACCAATACAGGCAGAGTGATTATGCAATTTCAGCAGGCAGAGGAAATTGGAAACAGAGAAGGAGGCCAAACAAACTAGAGATGGACCAAACCGGGTCACTGGATCCAAACCTCTTCATTCTTTGGGGACATTTGGATCCCTGATCTGAATTTCAGAGCTCAGGTCCCTCCATAAAATAAACTGCATGTAACCAAAAAGCAAAGCCTACAAATATTTCTGTGTAGCATATACATGACAGACAACTCAAAGGCTCACAGACCTAATAGAATGACAAGGAAATCTTTACTCAAGGAACAATTTCTCCAGTGCATTAGGCTTCAGCATCAGACAGGGTTTTTTTTTTGTTTCATCTCTTCTTTTCTAGAACAAACATGTTTATTGTGAACAACATAGGGAAAATCTCTTTCTATTTACTTTCTATTTGCATTTCCCGCCCTCCGACGTTCTCCCAGGGCAATGATCACACAGTGCAGAACCATGTTCCAAAACTCAAAGTATTTTTTTTAGGGCTGTCAAGCGATTAAAAAAATTAATCGTGATTAATCGCACTGTTAAACAATATTAGAATACCATTTATTTAAATATTTTTGAATGTTTTCTACATTTTCAAATATATTGATTTCAATTACAACACACAATACAAAGTGTACAGTGCTCACTGTATATTTATTTTTGATTACAAGTATTTACACTGTAAAAAAACAAAAGAAATAGTATTTTGCAATTCACCTAATACTAGTACTGGAGTGCAATCTCTTTATCATGAAAGTTAAACTTACAAATGTAGAATTATGTACAAAAAAACTGCATTCAAAAATAAAACAATGTAAAATTTTAGAGCCTGCAGTCCACTCAGTCCTACTTCTTGTTCAGCTAATCGCTCAGACGAACAAGTTTGTTTACATTTGCAGGAGATAATGTTGCCTGCTTCTTGTTTACAAAGTCACTTGAAAGTGAGAACAGGTGTTCTCATGGCACTGTTGTAGCCAGCATCTCAAGATATTTACATGCCAGATGCACTAAAGACTCATATGTCCCTTCGTGCTTCAACCATCATTCCAGGGGACATGTGTCCATGCTGATGATGGGTTCTGCTCAATAACAATCCAAAGCAGTGCGGACTGACGCATGTTCATTTTCATTATGAGTCAGATGCCACCAGCAGAAGGTTGATTTTCTTTTTTGGTGGTTTGGTTTCTGTAGTTTCTGCATTGGAGTGATGTTCTTTTCAGGGCCGGCTCCAGGCACCAGGCACCCAAGCACATGCTTGGGGCGGCACCTGGTAAGGGGCGGCGGGGGGGAGCGCGGCGCGGCATTCCGCGGGGGGGGGAGGCGCTCCGGCGCGCGGCGCCCGGCGGGGGGGGGGGGGGGGGGCCGGCGTGGGGGGGGGTTCCAGCGGCGCTCGGCGCGGGAGGGGCGGGCTCCGGCGCGCGGCGCTCGGCGGGGGGGGCGGCGCTCTGGGAGGGGGGTTCCGGCGGCGCTCGGCGGTGGGGCTCGGGGGGGCGGCGCTTTTTTTTGCTGCTTGGGGCAGCAAAAAAGCTAGAGCCGGCCCTGGTTCTTTTAAGACTTCTGAAAGCATGCTCCACACCTCGTCCCTCTCAGATTTTGGAAAACACTTAGATTCTTAAACCTTGGGTCGAGTGTTGTAGCTATCTTTAGAAATCTCACATTGGTACCTTCTTTGCATTTTGTGAAGTCTGCAGTGAAAGTCTTCTTAAAATGAACAACATGTGCTGGGTCATCATCCAAGACTGCTATAACATGAAATATATGGAAGAATGCGGGTAAAACAGAGCAAGGGACATACAATTCTCCCCCAAGGAGTTCAGTCACAAATGTAATTAACGCATTATTTTTGTAAGAAGCATCATCAGCATGGAACCATGTCCTCTGGAATCGTGGCCGAAGCATGAAGGGGCATACGAATGTTTAGCATATCTGACACGTAAATACCTTGCAATACCAGCTATAAAAGTGCCATGCAAATGCCTGTTCTCACTTTCTGGTGACATTGTAAATAAGAAGAGGGTAGCATTGTCTCCTGTAAATGTAAACAAACTTGTTTGTCTTAGCGATTAGCTGAACAAGAAGTAGGACTGAATGGACTTGTAGGCGCTGAAGTTTTACATTGTTTTGTTTTGGAGTGCAGTTATGTAACAAAAAAAATCTACATTTGTAAGTTGCACTTTCATGGCAAAGAGATTGCACTACAGTACTTGTACGAGGTGAATTGAAAATTACTATTTCTTTGAAATCAAAAATAATATACACTTTGATTTCAATTTCAACACAATAAAATATACACCTCTACCTCGATATAACGCTGTCCTCGGGAGCCAAAAAATCTTACCGCGTTATAGGTGAAACCGCATTATATCAAACTTGCTTTGATCCACCGGAGTGCGCAGCCCCACCCCCCTGGAGCACTGCTTTACCGCGTTATAGCCAAATTCGTGTTATAGCAAGTCGTGTTATATCGGGGTAGAGGTGTATATGAAAATGTAGAAAAACATCCAAAATATTTAATAAATTTCAATTGGTATTCTATTGTTTAACAGTGCGATTAAAACTGCAATTAATCACGATTAATTTTTTTAATCGTGATGAATTTTTTTGAGTTAATCGCGTGAGTTAACTGCGATTAATCGACAGCCCTAATTTTTTTTGGATTTCACTGGCACTAATTCCAGTGCCACCGAGCAACTCCTAGTGTGCAGTTTGCCTTCCATGCCAGTTCTTCCATTTTTGGACTATTCATTTCCCTCGTCTTATCATGCAAAGCCTGTGAGCACACTACTGTCCTATTGTCTGAAAGTGGGCACTGGCATCTTCAACACAGAATGCCATGAAGCTGCTTTGTGGGGTATCAGCTGTGTTAGCCTGGGAATGATGTACACCTCTACCCCGATATAACGCGACCCGATATAACACGAACTCAGATATAATGCGGGAAAGTAGCGCTGCGCGCTCCGGCAGATCAAAGCAAGTTCGATATAACGCAGTTTCACCTATAACGTGGTAAGATTTTTTGGCTCCCGAGGACAGCATTATATCGGGGTAGAGGTGTATATGGACACCAGCTCTGTTTGGTTCTATTTAGACTGCATGTTTTCGGGCAGCTTTTATAGCCTATTTCTATGGTCAGACAGTTTGTAAATGAGTATGACTAGGAAGGAAGGAAAGGAAAATGATTTGTACACAACTGCCTGTGTTTTGAGTCTTGTGCAGTGCGGAGCACATTGCTGGCATTTAAATAATAAACATAATAGATATTTAGAATACAAATAAAAATTCAGGTTGATGGAATTCTCCCATCATAATCCACAAAATCAATCAGTTCCTGTGAACAACTTGCTGGTGAAGGCTAACAAATACCTTGGAACTGCACAGATGTAACTAAGACTTGTGAGGTTTCCTTATATGATCAAAAATGTTAAATATGTGGGAATGAATCTCTGCACTCATTATCGAAATCCGTGCTGTAATCCACAATTCAACAAGCTTTATGAGCACCACACAGGAGCAGCCATACTCAGATTAGATCCCTGAACATTTATATTGTCAGAGAAGAAAGTATGTCCTCCTTTGCTTTTGCACAGTACCTAACACAATTGTACCCCCACCCTGATTGGAGCCAATAGATGCTACTACAACATAAATAACAAACAAATATCTGCCTCTGATATCTAGTACTACAGAGGAAGGCCACCTCTCTTCTCTCTCTGCATAGACACAATGGTGCATATCCTCAGGTCCTGTTGAGCTGCATTCAGTGCAAGAATGGAGAAAGGAGACTGCATAGGTGGCTTTAAGTCACCTTTATGCGCCCTTTATGCCTGGCATAAATTAAAGCAGCCTTAAAGATGCTTTAATTTTGGTCAGGCTGTCCATAGCTCCAAGGGTTTATTTCAGCAGCCTGGGAGCACTGCATGTAGGAATGCCCAAACCATACTCCCTCTCTACTAGGAATCTTCCTTGCAACTGGAGGCCAGGAAGGTGGATGGTGTCGGAGTTTCTAAGGCAGCTCTGCACAACCTGAAGATTTCCTCAAAATGGATTAATCTAGTCCAATGTATTTAGCTAATTCCTGCAAGTGATGAAATTATACATACTTTGAAGAGTGGGATTTGATTAACCATATATGTCCAGAAAACATACCGCCTTGTGCTGTGATCCTGGAAGATTTCAGAAACTAAGCAGCACTGGGATGGATAGGGGACCTCCAAGGAAGTGCTCAATGCTGCTGGAAGTGGTGTTGCTGATTCAATAGGTGGTGCTCTTTCCTCTAGTTCAGTGCTGAGCCTAGAACCCAACATGGTGTTAAGGGGAACTGTGATGTTTTCATATAAGTTACAAAATTTAGGTCTTGATCACTTGTGGTCAATAATGAGCCCATGGTTTGTGCATGATTTCAGTTTAGGCAAGGGGAATGTAATTGCCCAAGTCAGAATTTGATCTGCATAGTAATCCTCACTGGCAAACCACATTCTGAGTTGAGCAATTACTTTCAGGCTATCTAAATTCTCCCCTGCAGTTTAAACTGAACTCACTATTCTTTTTCATGTTTCTTCCTGCACCGTTGTGTCGTGTTTCTGTGCACTGTTAAACAGCTGCTACATTCCAACCCAGAGATGGTTGTATTTCGCTGACAGCATATTTAGCAATATGTGCATATCCTTTACCTACTTCACAGGGGTCCTGAGGGGTGTTGATTGTTTGTAAAACAAAGAAATCTTCTTGGCCACACACAGTAGTGTGAAGTCTAGCTATTTTAAAATTACTTTTCCTTTGAATCCTATGGGGTTAATATTGCTGTTCTCCAGTAGACAAGAGCCATGGGGAAACAAAAGATACAAATAACGCTTTAAAGCAACCTAATGTAGTCTTCTGTTATCATTTCAGGGATGCGATTTCCACTAAGTATTATCTTAAAAAGTGCTACGAGCAAGTCAAACTGCAATTTGATTAAACTGAAATTTGAATTTGTCACTCCACTATCTAATGATCTGCTCACGTTAACAGAGCTGAAGGCAAGGCATTGCTCCAGGATACACGTGTGTGTGCTCCTGGCCTGCCTCTGCAGTATGCAGTATAAGGCTGTTGCCACATGCTGTCAAAGATGGTTAAACATTGCAGGTAGAAATTCTATAGAACCTTGATCAAATACTGTACGGTGAGAGGGAAACATTACATGTCTTTGTTTGACTGTCACTGGGACATGACAATATGCCTTCTCTGGGTTTATTGGAAACAACATCAACTTACATACTGATTTCTGTCTTTTAGTACAAAGAAATCACCTACATTCTAGCAAGAAAGCAGTACTGCCATAAAACAGAATTCAGTTTTAAAGGTTCATCATATCTTTCTTTGTCTCAGCTACATGTTTTAAAATTTATATTGGCTTCTCTTTTCTATAGCTCCAGTGTTCCTTCCACTCAGTGTTAGCAGGCTCTGTAAATGCAATCACTACTCTTGAAGAAGAAACATTGAGAGCATAAAGAGAATGGGATAATATCTCAGCTAGAGGGCTCCATATGTTGATGACAATGTATAGTACACTGAGAAAGAAATAGGATTAGAATTGTTCTAAGTACCCATGAGCCACACAGAGTACAAGGAAGGAAATAACATTTTCTAAATGTACAACATGATGCCCAAAGTGCAGGTGAAAAATCTTTATTTGAGCACATACAGATGGGAAGCTGAAGCTGGGCTGGAATGGGAGCTATGCACTATTGTAATTTAAGTCTGTTAAAATCCCCCCAGAAACTAGCATGCTTCACAAAGAGCCAAGTTCTGAGCATCCTACCAGTATGAGGTCCACAACCAGTAATTAAAGAAGTAAATACCAGACCCACATAAATAATAATGGCTGCTCGTTCATCAGCAGATTTCCTTTTAAAAAAGTAATTACAAGATTTAGTTAAATGTTTCCATTACAGTTTGAATGGGTACTAGGGTTGAATTGATGTTGCCTAGTTATGTTTAGTTCTCTCCTTCAGTACAAATGATTGGAAGAGAAAAGAAACAAAGGAAATGATGCCCTCTTGCAAGTCATCACATGCCATACTTTCACCTAATGAGCTTGTGATATTAAACAAAACCCCAAAGTTACACCTTTGCACTGCAGTGAGGCAAGATTCACCTGGGCAGTAATGAATCTGTGACTTGCTTTCTGCTTGGCACTAGTACAGGTGATGTTTGTAAATCATTGCCATGTTGGAGTCTAAGGATGAGCAAGGACTTCAGTGTAAATCTGCTCCAGTCTTTTGCTTTTGCTGACATTTTCTTTTCCACTCAACCCCAAAATGTATCAGCTTGTATTTCTAGGCAGTGGAGGGAACTGTCACTCGCACAGTATAGTCAAAATATACCATCCTAGTTAAACTGATTTCAAAAGCAACATGCCAGTAAAATAAAGAAAACAGAAGTGAGGAGAGCAAAGAAAGTAGAGGGACACTTCAAAGAATAGATGCTCTAATGAGAGAAATGCTAACTATGTTTGCTGCATAATATGTTTCTAAACCTCTGATAAACTTAGCTAAAATCACCAGGCCAAATCCTTAGTCAGATTTTACTCAGGACTTGTCTACACATATAGCACTGCACTGGTGCACTGTAGCACTTAGTGAAGATGCTACCTACACCAGCAGGAGAGCTTCTCCCATTGGCGTAGTTAATCCACCTCCCTGAGAGGTGGTAGCTATGTCGACGGGAGAAACCCTCCCGCCGACACAGCACTGTCTACACCAGGAGTTTGTTGTAGACTGTAGTATAGACCAAGTCTCAGTCTGCCTGAGGGAGGGTTAGTAAAATCCATGTCAGGACATCAGTCTTATTAAAACAAATATGACACATGGTATCCCACCACAAGAAATCATTATGTTGCAAAGAAGGATAATGTTAGTGGTTAAGTGCAGAACTTGAATTCAGTCTATCAAGAAAGGCTTCTGCCTATCCTGAATTTTTAAGACACGTAATCTTTCAGTTTAATAATCCTTTAATATCTGCCTAGCACTCCATAGAATATCTCAGAAGTTAAGTACTTACATATACATGGGCTGTAGCTGTAAATGAGATGTCTTCTGTGGGCCTTGATAGCCGTAAGAGTCAAATCCACCTATGAAATCAACTGGAAGAGGGGAAAATTGCTTTCATTAGCAACATCTTTTCAGAAGAGATAGGCACTATCATTCAAGAACAAACTTCCACACAGATTACTTTGGACAGACCCCCTAATAATCTATCTACTAAAATTAGAGTGACTAATTGTATAGCGGGGGGGGGGGGGAAATGGGGGAGGAGAGGCAGTGTCTTCAGAGACAGACAATGAGGGATTTATAAAATCCATCTACACCAGAGAGAATTATGCATCACTTTTTTCTCAAGCAGACCACCTTATTGGAGTATAAAATTACATTTTATCTGGATATTACAAATGCTGCAAACCATTTATTTATTGGCATGGATGCAATGCAACTGACTGTGATTATTGTATCAAGCTCGCTGACATACTCTGGTTCAGTGTTCTAGCAGAGAAAGCATATTGATCCTATTCTGTTTGAGAGACAGAAGTTGCTCTGATTCCCTGCTTTGACATTTGGGTTGAAATGCAGAGACAGAGACTTAGAACAATTTATCTGAGCATTGGAGATGGGACTTCACAGATCTAAGGATACTCCAAATACAGTGGAGGTCTATGAGTGGGGGCTATTTTCCAACTCACACCACTGCTTACCCATGTTTATTTATTTTATATCATTTCTAGGACAGTCACATCCGAGTCAGAGACTCCCAGTTTCCCATACTCAACCGCTTTCTTTTAAATGGTGAAATATGAGGTCTTTGTGTCTTACTTAACTGTAGCCCTCATATATATTTGGATGCTATCTCCATGAAATATTCTAACCTACATATTGTACACTAAAGCACCATAAATAACTGCATCTACTTCAACAGGAGAGATTGAGAGATACCCACCCCAGAATAGTTTATAGCCTGGTGATTAGACCCTGCTCCAGAGTGGGGATTTGAACCTGCGTCTCCCACATCCAGGGTGAGTGCCCTAACCATTGGGCTATTAGGTAAAAAGGGGGCACTTCCCATCATTGTCATTTTGTTAATGGAGCCTAAATCCTCTTGTGACTCTAGCCTGAAAAATCAGAGAGATTTGACATTTAGATGAACTATTTTGGCATTTCCAATTTTTTTCGTTTCAATTGAAACAATTCATCAAAATCTACATGAATTCATGACCCAAATAAATTTCAGCTGAAAAATTTCACCTAGCTCTAGTGGACACCACTTTGATGTTACTTAGCAAGAGAGACGGCAAAGCTGCAAAGTTCAGATCTGGAACTGTATTTCCCCTAAGTACTGGGATGTCCTTGAGCAAACTGTGATTCTGAAGGTATCTGTATGCACCAGAAAGTAGCAAATTACTCTCTAATATAGGAAAGTCCCTTCTGATATGAATGCAATAATAAAATTAGAGTTCACATGTCATTCCTTTTATAATTCACAAATCTGTATTTGAGATCTTTCATAGTGGACAACTTAAATACTGCATCTCACAACACATCATTACAAAGAGCTTTCACTCTAGGATAAACACTAACATATAATCATACTTAAACATACACATATCCACTTTCCCAAAACTCTAAACTATCCTTTTCGTAGGGCCGCGGTTCGCCGTTCCAGGCCGATGGGGGCTGCGGGAAGTGGCAGTCAGCATAGCCCTTGGCCCACGTCGCTTCCCACAGCCCCCATTGGCCTGGAACGGCGAACCGCGGCCAGTGGGAGCTGCGATTGGCCCAAACCTGCGGATGCTGCAGGTAAACAAACCGTCCCATCCTGCCAGCAGATTTCTCTGACGAGCCATGTGCCAAAGGTTGCCGATCCCTGGTCTAGCCCAGTGTATCTAAAAGATCACCTAAAGCGCTGGAAAAAGGCCCTCGTCGACAACTTTGCTCCTCTGGCACAATGGTGCTTTCATCCATAAGGGTAAAGCTCATCTGTACAAGAGACAGAAGTTTCTTGGGGGTTTGTCCAAGACAGTGGAATGAACTCCCCCAAGAACTAAGGACCATCTCAAACCTCACCACCTTCCACTTCAAGAGCAAGGCAAACTTCTTCATTTTGCCTTCTCCAACATAAACACATAATAGTATGTACATTAAAAAACAAATCAAAGCAACAACTTCCTCCCCCACGCCAACACCCAAATCCCTATCAAAACAAAACAGTCCACTGCATTCACAATTCTTCTTTTGGTGAGAGGATGAGAGAGAGGATGAACTACATGCCACAGATGTTAGTTGCATTGTTTAATGCACTTAGATACTATGGTGATGGGGGTAGAATAAGAAGCAGTATAGACTAGAACGTAAGGCAGATCGTGCCAAACCAACCTGATCTCCTTCTTTGAGAAAGTAACAGATTTTTTAGATAAAGGAAATGCGGTGGATCTAATATACCTCGATTTCAGTAAAGCGTTTGATACGGTACCGCATGAGGAATTATTGGTTAAATTGGAAAAGCTGGGGATCGATATGAAAATCCAGAGGTGGATAAAGAACTGGTTAAAGGGGAGACTGCAGCGGGTCGTACTGAAAGGTGAACTGTCAGGTTGGAGGGAGGTTACCAGTGGAGTTCCTCAAGGTTCAGTTTTAGGTCCGATTTTATTTAATCTATTTATTACTGACCTCGGAACCGAATGTAGAAGTGGGCTGATAAAGTTTGCGGATGACACAAAGTTGGGAGGTATTGCTAATTCGGAGAAGGATCAGGATATCCTGCAGGGAGACTTGGATGACCTTGTAAACTGGAGTAATAGTAATAGGATGAAATTTAATAGTGAGAAGTGTAAGGTGATGCATTTAGGGATGACTAACAAGAACTTTAGTTATAAGCTGGGGACGCATCGGTTGGAAGTAACGGAGGAGGAGAAGGACCTCGGAGTCCTGGTTGATCGCAGGATGACTATGAGTCGGCAATGTGACGTGGCCGTGAAAAAAGCTAATGCGGTCTTGGGATGCATTAGGCGAGGTATTTCTAGTAGGGATAAGGAGGTGCTGCTTCCGTTATACAAGGCACTGGTGAGACCTCATTTGGAGTACTGTGTGCAGTTCTGGTCTCCCATGTTTAAAAAGGATGAACTCAAACTGGAACGGGTACAGAGAAGGGCCACTAGGATGATCCGAGGAATGGAAAACCTGTCGTATGAAAGGAGACTCGAGGAGCTCGGTTTGTTTACCCTAACCAAAAAGAGGCTGAGGGGGGATATGATTGCTCTCTTTAAATATATCAGAGGGATAAATAACAGGGAGGGAGAGGAATTATTTCAACTTAGTACTAATGTGGACACGAGAACAAATGGATATAAACTGGCCGTCGGGAAGTTTAGGCTTGAAATTAGACGACGGTTTCTAACCGTCAGAGGGGTGAAGTTCTGGAACAGCCTTCCGAGGGAAACAGTGGGGGCGAAAGACCTCTCTGGCTTTAAGATTAAGCTTGATAAGTTTATGGAGGGGATGGTTTGATGGGATAACATGATTTTAGTCAATAGGTCAATAACTTGCCATCGCTGCTAATTAGTATCAATGGTCAATGTGGGTCTGGCTGGAGAATCTTACCCACATGCTCGGGGTTTTGCTGATCGCCATATTTGGGGTCAGGAAGGAATTTTCCTCCAGGGTAGATTGGCAGAGGCCCTGGAGGTTTTTCGCCTTCCTCCGCAGCATGGGGCAGGGGTCGCTTGCTAGAGGATTCTCTGCGACTTGAAGTCTTTAAATCATGATTTGGGGACTTCAACAGCTGAGTCAAGGGAGAGAATTATTCCACGAGTGGGTGGGTCAGCTTTTGTGGCCTGCATCATGCGGGAGGTCAGACTAGATGATCATAATGGTCCCTTCTGACCTTAAAGTCTATGAGTCTATGAGTCCCACTGAAATTAAAGGGACTACTTATTCAGTGAGGTGCTATTCAGCATGAGCAGAGCTAGCCCCATCTGGTCCATAATTAAGTCCATTTGTACTGCAAAAAGGAGTGACAAAGACTATAACTAAATGGATTTTAGTGTGGATTACAGAGCTCTATGTTCACACTGCCCGGTCTTCTATTCTAGCCCCTCCAATTTATATATAGTGCCCCTTATGTACATGTGACTTCCTACTTACACCTGTTAAGGCACACATCTGCACTTCCCTTACATCAGCTCCGTATACTGCAGCCATTCACTTGGTACACTACAAATGAGGTTCCTAGATGCAGCCCTTGCACAGTGAATATATTCCTCCTCCTGGAGTATACAGTCACAATGCTAACTTTGTGACATAATTATTTCCATGGGAAGAGACACGTGTAATAAACACAGGATTGAGATTTAAGGAGGACATGAATGAGCTCTTATTCAAACACAGATACATTCAAAGATAAGGGTGACACAGGCCTTTGCTGGTATGTCCTGTAGTGAATTGCTTTTTGTATAAATGTTCTCTTTTTCAGCCTTCACCTTCTGAACAAAGAATTCAGAAAACAAGCTGTCTGGGCTAGATTGTCCACTGTTATAAATCAGCATAGCTCCTCTGGCTTCAACAGATCTATGCCAATTTAAGTCAGCTGAGGGGATCTGTCCCTCTATATAGTATGTGTGTGTTTTCAGATGTATGTTGTAGCATAAAGTTGTACCCTGTAAGTAATGACAAAATGACTCTGTCACAGGCAGGGATGCTTTGTTTTGAAGCCACAAGAAGAAATATCTTGAGGGAGTTTCTAGGATCTTTCCCAGAAAGCTAAACCAAAATGTTCAGAAACAAATTCCCAGCAATAAAAGGAGATGGTGTGGGCTCAGGAAAAAAATGTGTGCCTATTATCTCTGCATGGCAGTGTGTCTCTGTCTTTTGCTTTGTTGCACAAAGGAAACTCAGTGTGTAAACAGGCCAGATTACAAAGTGATTTAAACAAGATGGGCCTATAGAGACAGCTCTGTTTTAAGCAGACAGTGCAGGCTCCCCACTTGTATATCCAGATGACAGTAGGGGAGAGAATATGATTGTGACCTTGTTAAAGGGATACAATGGGTCCTTACGTACAACAACAGTGCTGCAAGTGAACTAGGAATGGTGGGTAATATGTTATTAACTCTAATGCAGAGAATGCCTATAATTTCTTTGCAGCACATTTTCTTCATCGTGGCAGCATCTCAGATAGCTCTGCAAAGCCTGTGGTGCCCAGACTGTGCTAAAAGCTCCCTATGGATTTTGAGTTAGTTCCTCAAAGTATGCAAAATGCTGCCCTTTCTGCTGGGCATTTTATCCTGGCTGTGCCTGAAAGGTCACTAAAAGTGTCATACTACAGATACACTCCTGGCAGCAGTAACATGAGATGAATAAAATAAGCCTCATTAGCTGAATCATTACAGATGTTTCAATTCCTAACCATATCCATCAAACACATTTTTGCCTACTATATTTTACTTTTATCTTGTATATCATCATTACCAAACTCAGGTCTTTAATCATGTTTTGCCTTCATAAACACACACACACAATCCTACTCACATACCATATCAACAGATGAGATATACTGAGAGGCTTGCCTGAAATCTGGTAATGGAACATTTAACAATGAATAGCTCACTTTCATTTGTGAGTCTGAATCTCTTTCTTGCCTTGTTGATACTAACCTGCTCCTTGGTTTTAAGGTCAGGTTTACAAAAGCACCATAAACTCTTTCTACGACATAACTGGGGAAGTCATGTAATTAAAATTGGTTATGACTCAAAATAATGGACATATTTTCTATTAATACACCCACTAAAGACCTGATCTTGCAATCCTGGCACATAGTCAAAACTCCCATTGAAGTCAATAGGGGCTTTGAATTTGTCTCAGTCTGTAAGGATGGGATCGTAAGTCTGAATTCAGTATTCAACTTCAGTTGTTGGACATTTGTTGGTGTGCAAAGAGCTTGTTAAGCTGGGATGTGTATATCTGAACAGAAGGGGCCCCGTTTATATAAAAGAGTGAGGAGTTTCTACCAAGACCAGCAGGGAGGAACAAAGACATAATCAGATAGAGAAGTAGGCAGGAAATAATGTGGTATAATGTAGCAAAATGATGTCCATGCAGAAAAAAGGGAAGAATATTAAAAGAAAACTCAGGTGACCGGACATCCCCCTCCAGCAAATAATACAAATGGCTTCAGTAGAGCTATGGCAATTTATACCAGCTTAGGATCTGACCCAAGAAGTTTAACAAGCACAGTTAGGAGCAGGAGCCTATAGAAATAACACTGACATTATGTCAAGTATCAGAGGGGTAGCCGTGTTAGTCTGAATGTGTAAAAAGCAACAGAGGGTCCTGTGGCACCTTTAAGACTAACAGAATTATTGAGAGCATAAGTTTTCGTGGGTAAGAACCTCACTTCTTGCATCTGAAGAAGTGAGGTTCTTACCCACGAAAGCTTATGCTCCCAATACTTCTGTTAGTCTTAAAGGTGCCACAGGACCCTCTGTTACTGACATTATGGCGTTCATCAAATTTAGTAGGGGCGTAAAATTCAGTACAGATTAAATATGAAAGGATACAGACCCTTGAGAGGAGGAGCGGGGACGAGTGGGGTGGGAAATAGCCATACATGTTAAAAAAAATCATTCTTATCAAAACAAAATATTCCACTGTACACACAATTCTGCCCCTGGAGAGAAGCTGCGAGAGAATGGACCACACATGACAAATGTCAGTCACGTTACTCAATGGACTAGGGGAAGGCTCTCAGCTACCATGGTGATGAGGGTGGTATAAGAACCTATCTGGACTAGACTAGAATACCGGATGTAATTAAGAGCTGTGCAAAAATGCTGAATTTTACAAATCTTGACACGATTTAGAAATGATTAATGGCGTGAAATTAGGGCCAATTTTATTAAATTTGAAATTAAAGCAGAAAACCAGAAGTCTGGCTTAAAAAAAAAAAAGAAAATCTATAAGCTAGGAGGAAGAGCTTCATGCTCTTGCAGGCTACCATTGCCATCTGGCCTCCTGCTAAGCTGTCTTGTGATGGCATGATACTCACTGCCTGCCAAACCTACCCTAGCCTTTACCCTTTGTATGCTGTGAGCATGGCTGTTACGCACTGTTCAGCAGATAGGCAGAGGTTTGCTCTAATACAAATCTTCAAAAAAGTTTTCTTACAATGATAATCGAATGCCATAGGCTTTGTCTTGTGGATATAGCAATTAAAACCCACAGAAGAGGATAGCAGAAAGGTGGCAGGGACAAAGAGCATATCTGCCAGTTTGTGAAGCTGTGCCATTACCAGTGAGACATTATAGCAAAAGATTGAAACTACATAAGAGTTCCAAAGTGTTAGCAGAAGGAAATCCTCTAGCCATATTTCTCTGCTCTGGTTTTGATGTGCTCTCATAATTGCAATTTCATTCCCTTTCACAGCAATGGAAACTGTTCTTTGGCAGTCCCTTCTGGTAGCTCATGAATTTCCAGGTTTTCCAGCAGATCCTTATACCACTTAATTTGTTGTTTGAGACAATTCCCTGCGGGGCCCTCTCTGAGCCCTGCTGATAGCCCTGGCCAGCTCTTCCCTCACTCCATCTGGTATAAGCTAAAATCAGCAAAATCAGATTGTCAGAATTTTGTGTTATCACATCCCAATCAAGCTCCTTCCTCCATTCTGTTAAATGTCTCCACTCCCACTAAAATAATTTTAAAAATATATTTTATGTTTTCTCTTTAAGTATATCTCAGACAGGCCTGGGCCTTCCAGAACAATTTCCATTTGCTCTCCAATTTTTGTGCATGTGAACATTTCCAAAGTGTCCTTGAGATATTTTTAAATTGATAAAATGTTTCTAAATTAGCTAAGGATTCCATAAGTTTTGCTCAGTGCCATCTAGAGGTAATGCAGGTTAAATAGGATCATCAGGGCACTCATAAAAGGAATTCTTAGGCGCAATTTGCTATAGGCCATCTCATCACAAGGGCTAAGCTGGTGATAAGGAAAGAGCAGACTGGGGCCATGCTACCACAATTATTATTTATTATTTGTATTATTGTAGAAACTAGGAGCCCCAGTCCTGGCCCAGGGCTCCATTGTGCTAGGCACTGTATAAACATGGAACAAAAAAAGACAGTCCCTGCCCCAAAGATCTTACAATCTAAATATAAGCCAAGAGACAAGAGATGGATAAAGCCACACGGGAGAGTAACAATATTGGTCAGCATGATGGGCTGTGGTCTCTGCACATCAATAGAGTAACAGATGTCAAGTTTTTTGTAGGCCTAACTGCAGAGGAGAGTTTTAAGAAGGGTTTAGAAGGAGGATAACGTGTTAATTTTGTGGATATTTATGGGAAGTGCTTCCCAAGTGTGAGAGGCAGCAGGCAGAAATCACAAAGGTGGAAAATGAAGGCTGGCATCATGGGACAATCGGAGCAGGAACTGACATATCAATAGCAAATGAGAAATGATACAATACAAATAAATAAGCATAATAAGCATAACAAAGAGGAGAACTGGGCCCTGAATGTGTGAAGACTAACGAGGCAAGGTTAATGAAGAGCCATCCAAAAATTTAAAAGGAAAAGGCAAAAGTAATAAGAAATACGGAAACCTTTAGGGGATGAAATACTAATAGACTAGAGAAAATGTAGCACAAAGATATGTGTCAGATAGGTCTAGGAACACCCAGGACACTACAAAAAATCCAGTTTGACTCCTACAATGGGGAAAACACTAAATTGGATGGAATACAAGAATGCCAGACTGTGCAAGTGAGCAGACACACCTTGAAAAGTACAGCTCAATAGCTTTGGACCCCCAAACAAGGGATTTTGGAGTTTAGCTGTTCATATCAAACCTGCTTTAAAGAGTGCCAGACAAATGAGTGACAATGCTTTTCAGTTGAACTTGTTGGGAGCAATATTGACAAACTATACATTGCATTGAGTTAATCATATATGTGCATTCTCAGTAGGTAGTCCAGTCAATGTAGACACAACTCAAAGTCTCTTTAAACACAGCAGTTTGAATTAAGACTAGATGTCAAACTATTTGCTATTAGAGAAATACTGTACAGCGTCCAGTATGATGTAAATCTGTATATGATGAATGGTTAACCTGAGTGTCTAGTCAGAACTACAAAACTCCTTTGTTACTAACCCATTTCTGTTACGGACTTGATAAAGTTGTGCAGGGCATTATTATCTTGATCTCGTGTCTTGAGTTTCTCCTCCAAGGACAATTACATCTGAGAGTAGCAGAGTAAGATTTTTGAAAGGGTTTGGGTGTAAAATTCATCTCTCCTTATAGAAAAGAGATTAACTTTGCATGCTCCCTGCATCTTTTCCAGTGCAATTTGCTTCTAAGGTGGCTTTTTATACTAGTGGAATCAATATAATATTTTAAGCAGCCTTATTTAAAAACACTTTTAATTTAATAAGATTCAGCACTGGATGATGAATGAAAAAAATACAATAATGTAAGGCAGATACATCCCCTTGGCTACTGTGATTCATTGATTTTATTAAACAGTATTCCATCGTGATGAGCCACCAAAATGGAAATGTTACTTCCTTCAAGCACTAATGTTATGTTATTTAGATATTTTTGAAACTCGAGCTTGACAATCCCCATAGGAGGCAGTGAGGGATGTGGGGGGAGGGGCAGGCAAGACAGTGAGGAAGAAGGGAAATTAACATCTATGAAGCCAGAGACAGCACCATGTTCCCCCCACATTATTTTATTTATTTATATATTTTGTTTCATACCACATCCCAGTCTCTTAGGGACTCCTTTAACATCACCTTCATTAGTTATGAAGGCAGCAATCCATAGCCAATTTTCCTTTCATGTCAAGCTTGTTCACATATAAACCCAGCCCTTTTGTTGGAAGCATTTGCAATTAATCCTGAAAACAAAGAAAATGCAAATCTTACAGTCTACTCTAACCAACCCTTCTGACTCAAGGTCCTGACCACCATCTATTATACACTAAAATGAATTGAAATTCCCACTTTGAACCTAACCTAATTTTCTAGTGATAATAGGCATGGATTCCCAGAAGCACTCTGTGCATCTTGATAGTAACATCCTAATTTCCTTTCCTGGTAAATGTTTTAAATAAGATTTTAGCACCAAAGGAAATTAACCTTTAAATTAATTGTAATTATAAAATGCCATCGCTGATTTTGTCTTCAGCCTAATTACTTGCTATTATTTAAACAAACTGCCCCTCCTCTGAGCTTTCACTTTGTTTCTCTCTCTGCAGCACAGTGCCAGCTGATCATACCTAAGGCAGCGTAATGTCTGTGTAGGTCCTGTAAACACCTGGATAGTGTAGTTCAATTTACATGTCAAACACAACTAGTTTTTGTTTTTCTATCTGCTATTTATATACTCCCCCTCTGGCAGTTAAGGCTGCTTCCTAGATGTTTCCAGTGTGTACTTTAGAACAAGTGGCCAAACCTTGTGGGATTCAGAGTGTTTACATCTCGCTGCTGGGGGAATGAGATGGTAAAAGCCAACCCTCTCTGTTTTTATTAGAGGCGACTTCTAAGGCTAGAACACAACTGAAAGTAATGAAGTGGGAATCAGCTATTGTTACTTTCAAAAGGCTGATGCTGTATAGACTTCCCAGTAAGTTTCCTACATGCTCATTGCTTGTGGTGGTCATTTGGTTTCCCAAGCCAGCTTGTTGTAGGATGAAATGTGTCAGACAGTGTCATGGGATTTCAGAAGCTCCATTCTGTGTGTGTTTGCAACAGCATCCTGACAGCGGAAAAACATCCCATTGCTTTCCCCCTCTCCCTCTTTGGCTTCGCTTGCTTTATGTAGCAGTCACAGCACTAAATGAAACAAGTACACAGAAAAGATTCTAGCCAGTCAGTGCCTGTAAATTTGGGAGTGCAGTTGGGCCAAAGCACTTTGACAAATTTCAAATATATCTTTAGCCTCCCAGCCTCAGTCTGCTCATACAAGGCACAAATAGCTTGTTGAACAGGTGGGAGAACAGGTGCATGCATGTGTGTGTGTGTGGGGGGGGTTTCTCATATTTGTGTTTCAGGCATTGGTTTATAGCATTTATTGAGAGTTTTTTTAATGCCTCAAAGAGCCATTCATGGGGCCAAAATAATGCAGGAGTCAGGCTTCCCAGGATATTTCAGTTCTTAGGTGGTAGATTTCTTTTGCATTACTCTGACCTGAGAAATGGCTTCCTGAGGCAAAACGTATAAACACAAATATGAATACTGAGATAAATGGTCCTATTGGAGAAGGCACAGTTCTAGTGGAGACTTTTTCTATCCTCTTAGCCTCAAAACTCCCAATTCACACATCAGAGAGAAGCAGGGAGGAAGAGCGACAGATTTGCAGTTTAACATTTATTACATGTTTCTGATTCTTTGTGTTTGTACTGTACTTTCAGAGCTTTTTAAGCAGAGACTTAGGCACAGTACTAATTCTCAATAATGCCTCACTAATCATACTGTGGGAGGCATTCGGCACAGAAATAAAGTTATATACAATAACACCTTGGACTTCTATATGCCCTTTCATCCAAAGAGCTCAAAGTTATGAAGGCCTGCGAACACACCTGAGACGTATGTTAGTATTATTATTGTTTTGTCTTTACTCACCTGGTCTGTAATTATGCTGGGGTGTTCTTTTTATTAATGAATGAGAAACTGTTTTTATGATATTGCCTAGCACACCAAGCACATATATTATTATTATCCCTATTTTAAATATGGGAAACAGGTATGGACAGGTTAAATGACTTGCCCAAGGTCTATATCAGAGCCAAAAATAGAACACGGGAGTCCTGGCTCCCAATCCTGTGCATTCGCCAGAAGATCACATCTCTTAAAACTAACCAAATAAAATTCTCTTTTCCCATCTATGTGAAATCATCATGGCACTTATCAGTTCATGGCTGGTATCCCAGAGCACCTCATTCTTTAACATTACGAATATCATTGATTTATGGGGGTTGTAGTATCTGTGACATTGTATTCTGGGATATCTTCAGTGAATCAGGAAGTACAAAGCGGTTTTCACAGAGGGGAGTAAAGACATTAAGAAAGGTTACTTAGAACTTATTTCTGTGCCAAATATCCCTAAAAGTCTGGCTTGATGGATATTCAGCATGGAAAGCTGCCATTTTTGCCTTGCATTTCACCTTGGAATAACAAAAGAGGGAACAAGTTCTTAGCAGGCAGTGATGTGGCACAGAAAGGCCTGGTCTACACTAACCCCCCAAGTCGAACTAAGGTACGCAACTTCAGCTACGTGAATAACGTAGCTGAAGTCGACATACCTTAGTTCGAACTTACCGCGGTTCAGATGCGGTCCACACGCGGCAGGGAGGCTCCCCGTCGACTCCGCGGTACTCCTCTCGCCGAGCTGGAGTACCGCAGTCGACGGCGAGCACTTCCTGGTTCGACTTATCGCGTCCAGACCAGACGCGATAAGTCGAACCCAGAACTTCGATCCCCAGCCGCCGAACTAGCGGCTGGGTGTAGACCAGCCCTAAGGTGAGAAGCCACAGTTGCCATATTTTAGATTCGCCCCTGCTAGTACCGGGTGATGCAAAGCAGACCTCCCTGTGCTCCAGGACAGATAATGGTTCTACTGCTGCCTTCTTTGAGGGTGTGTTACAAAGGGAGAGGTCAGCTTTAGTTTGTAGCTGCGGCTGCACAGGTGCCCCGGTGATGGATGGTGCTAGGTGGGGATGCATTGCACTGGCACATCCCCCTGCCGTCTCAGCTGCACCTCCTCCCTAGTCGGTGCTGCCCACCTTTGGGCTCCACTGACCCCCTTACCACTCCTCGTCCACCAGCAGAGGAGAGGTTGAGTCTGTTGAAAGTTGGTGCGGGTGCATTCCAGCTAAGCAGCCAGGTTCCTTGTTTAATTTCCTGCAGTATAAAAATCCCAGGAGGATGTTGATTTATTGATGCCATTCCTGTTTTTGTCACTAAGTATCTGAATATTTAATAACATTTTCGAAAATATGTTGAATTTTCTTTACGGAAGGCAGCTAACAGCTTATAGCAGGGAGCCAAACTGCTAGTGAGCAAAAGCCCATTAAATGAACATTTCAAAGTATTAAAAATAGTTTGTAATCTTTTAAAAATGTAGCCCTAATAAGATTTCAGGAAACAAATGAGAAGCTCTGGTAAGTTTACAGCTGTTGAATGCAGCCAAGCAATGATAGCTGTCAACATTTTCATGGTTTATTTTTTTAATTGCTGCACTAATAATGCTAATGAAATTAGAATGACAATCACTGAGTCATACCAATGGCAATAGGGCAAATGATGGAGAGGAGTAATGGGAGGCCCAGCTGGGGGACTCACGCCCTCCCCTCTTCCCAGATCTAGACCTCCAGGGGAATCCCTCTCAGAAGCACCAGGCTTCCAAGTTTCAAGTCTCCCTCCCTACTTGGGCACATGAAACAGGAGGCAGAGCAGGTCCCACAGAAGCAACAGGGGCTTATTCAGCCACAGCCAAGAGTAGCATTAGGAAGGCAGGGGGTGAGGCACCTTCACTGCCCTGGGACATTGGGGATGACAGCAGGGTGTTTATTACCATTAGAATGCTGGCCATTCTTTTCTGTCTGCTGACTGGTTGTTTGTCCCCCATCGCCTTCCACCCTACTCTCCTACTGTCTCCCTGCTGCCAGCCTTACTCCTCCTGCCCTGGATGTTTCTCCCCCCAAATTCTCCTTCCCTTCCTTCCTTTTTCCCATGCTCTCAGCCCCTCCTAACACTTCGCCTCACCACAGCCTCTGTTGCCATCACACCACTAATAAAAAAGAACATGGAATTAACAAGAAGTGTGCCCATTATACTGGCCTGCATTAGGCAAGTTAAAAGCCAGAGCTTTTCCTTTTGGCTACAATGCCCACCTTATGCTCCACTTTCTCCCTACACCTAATTGCCTTCCCCTATTTTTCCTTCTATTATTTCTCTGCTTTTATCTGGCACCGCTTTCATGCTTGTGGCACTGATGGCGGGGTCAACCAAAAGCCTGAGATTATGGACATAACTGTGAGGACCTGAGAAGCCTGAAAAGATCTGAGCGTTAGGTCAAACGCTCTAGGTTAAGTAAATCAGGCGCCCATCATAAGCTTGATCACTTGGCTTTCATGTTGCTGTGACCCTAAGACCCCTTTTATGCCAACCGGCAAAGGACACACCCAACAGATTGTTGTCAGAATATTCAGCCAAACAGTGTCTTGTAAGGTATCACATAAAAACTGGTGACACTCTGCTCATTAATGTCACTGTGTGATGTATGTACAGCATGTGTATAAAGAGTTATATATGGGTTCTGGAAATATGGTCTTAAAATATGTTGTGGAGGCAGCTGATAAAGAAGCCTGCCCCAGAAAAGGGATTGTGGATTTACCTTTCTGCATAGATCAAGTGAACAGGTGAAGAGAAAACCACTTGGGTAGATTACAAGCAAAGTACAATAGAAGTACATTTGCATTTAAGGTAAACAAAGTGATCAAGCCAGTTGAGAAAGAAAATTGACCAGAGGGTGAAGAAGGCACCAACACCCCAGAGAGCAAGCAGAAGGGCAGAGGAACTTTGTCTGCACTTACTTTTCAAGGGATATATTTCAAAGGATTTCTGGGCTGCCGAAGGGGAAAAAGGGGACTCCCAAAGGGACCAGCACTCTTGGAATCTGTGAAAAGGTGGATTCCCCCAAGCATGTGGGTTGAGGATGCTGAGAACTGACTGTAGGTGAGAAAGTGCCTGAGACCAGGATTGTACTCTGTAAAATTTTACACACTAGAAAATATGTTGTATTTTGTTTTATTCTTAACCATTTTCTGTTTCTATTATCTCTGCTTAGTATCACTGAAATCTCTGTTCTTTATTAATAAACTTATTCCTGGTTTATAAATTCATCTCACTGCTAGTATACTAAAGTAAGGTTTGCAGCCTCAGCAGAGCCAACAGCCTGGTGTGTGTTCTGTCTCTTCAGAGACAGCGGACTTGGTAATTTCTGTAAGAGCCCAGCAAGAGGAACGGGACACTGCAGAGAGACATCTCTAGGGAACTCGGGAACTGGGGTTCACTGAATGTTAGCTGCAAGGCAAGATAGACTGGCAGAGTCTCGAGGAGTTTGCTGGTGAGGCAGGCAGACTGGAGCTGCCACAAAATTTAAGCTCCAGCAAAGCTCTCTCTTGCTGCGGCAGAGGGGCCTATGGTTCTGGGCGCCCCAAAAGACTGTCACGGTTGCATCTCATTTCCTTACCCTTTGTCTGTGGCTTGTTTTTTAAAAATCAATTTGGTCTGTGAGTGTTTTGGGGCAAGGACAATGTTTGTACAAGAGCCAGCACAATAGGGCCTTGGTCTTGTTGTACTCTTTAGGCACCACCTGAATATAATAAATAAATAAGAAACAGCCAACAGGAAGAAGATATAGATCTATATAAAGATGCAATCCCTCCTCTCCCTTTTGGGCATGTAGGAACTGGCAGATATAGCAGAAACAAAGTAGTTCTGATATATGGGGTAAGTAAGTATCAGGGAACCAGCACAACTGGGGTCGGATTTATAATCCCTGTGTGCCATGCGGTGACTCAGATCAACAGTCTGAAACAACCACATAAATGGGAGGTGCAGCTTTTGCAGGGGCTTAGGCTACAGTCAGGGCCGGCTCTGGCTTTTTTGCCGGGGGGGGCGGCCGGAGCCCCTGGGGGAGGGCGGCGAGCCCCGGCGGCGGCTCCGGTCTCCCCCCCCGGCGGCCAGAGCGCCGGGGGCAGGGCCGCGAGCCCCGGCGGCGGCTCCGGTCTCCCCCCCGGCGGCCAGAGCGCCGGGGGCAGGGCCACGAGCCCCG
>NW_020664436.1:58317968-58338889 GCF_002925995.2 Terrapene triunguis
GGCTCGGCTCTCCCCCCGGCGGCCAGAGCGCCGCGCCGCCCCCCTCCAGGTGCCGCCCCAAGCACCAGCTTGGGTGCTTGGTGCCTGGAGCCGGCCCTGGCTACAGTGATGACCATGGAGTCCCCTTGGGGATAAAATTCCCTTCTCCTGAAAGCATTCCCTTTTCACTCTGGCTTGCTGCACATGAGATGATCTGGCCCAGAATATTTTGAAGAAGTTACACACAGAATCTGTGTTTAGAATATAAACACCAGGAGATATGAAATCACAACAGCAGACACTTAACTGTCCTGACAGGGGGCCGTAAAAGATGTATGTGCAGGGAAAGGGAGGGGAATGACTAGAAAACACAGTTAACTGGTAATTCAGAAATCAGAAAATAAACATGAATAAAGGTGGATGTAGGGGGTCCAAATTCTTGCCCAGCTGAGGAGCACATGTTATAAGTCAGGGTGCCGTGCAAAGGCAGAGAAAAACTCACTTTTGTACTCCCCTAAACCAGGGCCATAGTATGTAGGACTGGTCCCATAGTATAAGGGAGAACTTTCCTCAAGTTGCTTTGCTTTATGACATCTGTTAATAGAATGAAAAGACTAAAACCATAGTTGGGGATCACTGTAGTCTAGGGGCATCTCAGCCACACTCCCATTTCTCCGGCCTCGCTCCATAAACTGGCCCCAGGTGGAATGGTGGTGGAGAAGCCTCTGCTGGCTTTACGTATCTGGGGCCATCCCTGCACTGTGGTGATGCTCCCAGAACTGGATAAGCTGACTCTTTAGTCAGATTCCACTGCTGGTGTGGTGCAAAGCTGCTGCACCTACTTGGAGGATCAGGCCGATGGTATATAGTACACTAGCAAAGTTATAAGAGAACCAAAATAGGCAAGAAATCTACAAGAAAATCTTCTGAAAAGCATAAAATCTTTTTCTCTGGGTAGCTCTCACAACAGCGAATGGCAAATTGTATAATATTAGCTATACAAGTTTTGAGACGGAAATACCATTTTACAAACCACAGGAGAAATCATTTGAGTTTTTAATTAATTCTTCACCTGTTCAGTGAGCCAAATCTTGATGTCTTTACTCAGTTTTTACTTTGATTTGGCCCAGCAGCATTACAGAAAACTGAAAATGAATGTAATCTCTTAGAAGAGAAGGCAGAATTGTTTTAAATATGATTCCATTTTGGGGTGGTCTAATTCTCCTCTAGCTCTGTTGCTACCCAACTTATCAAATTAGACAACAGGACAAAGAGCTTATGCCTACATCATTTCATGATGTGGCACTACATTCATGGTGTAGGCCTTCACACCAAACATGCTCAGAGCCCTTTTTACTAATATTCCACTCCTACCTCCACAAAAACAAGAGAAGGCTGAAATGAATCTCTTCTCTAGGACGTTGGAAATGAGGTTTACTTAAATGCTAAATCTCCATGATGGCTCACAGTGGCACTGCAAAACTAATAGATTATAGGGTTCCAGCTATTTTCCACACAGCAAAACATACAAAGGAAACCCCACCAGGTTTATTATCGCTCTCAATCAAGTAAAAGCCTGTAAGCTTCCTGTTGGAAAAATCTGTCTCTAGGATTCATGTATATTTTATCAAAGTTACATGCAGTCCGGATATTTGTTTCTGAAGCATTTCAATCCCAAACTGCACTGAAATACTGCTGTGCCTCTTTTTTTTAAAAAAAATCAAAGTTAAAATAAATAATAAATGAGATTACTTGGATCCATAGCTTCTATTCACAGTAAATTCTCCTCAACAGGTTTTTATTGACACAAGTAAGTAAGAGAAACCTAAAGATATTTTTTAAACATTTCCACTACTTTTAATTGTACACTGGAACAGCAGGACCTAAACAGGAACACAGCTTCACCTCTCTTAAATGAAATTCCTGCAATGATCTAAAGCCAGTTCTTGCCAGAAGTGCTGTTACAATCCCTTGCAGTCAACACAGAAGAGATGTACACCCATCAGTAGCCAATTATTTTCACAATAGTTAATAACAGTCTTAAAAAAAGTGTTTACAAATTCTAGGGGAGAGGGGAGTTGATTTGTTTTGCTTTAACAACATGTTGCTGAGAAAAAAAAGCTGTAAGTCATGCTTTCAGAATACTAAAGAATTTTTTAAAAAGTTGCATTTAATCACTTCCTTGATTTGCTAGACATTTACTAATAGATCAAGTGTGTGGGACCGAAGACATGCTCCTGACGACCCTATAACAAAGTATTTAGGATGAAGCTCAGAGAGTGTCAGGAGAGTTAAGAATATCACAAAGAATTCATCTAGTATTAATAGAGCTTTAGTACTTACAGCTGTCCTCTTCTTCAGTAATACATTTCACAACATAACAGGCATAGATGAACCCTGCCAGCTGAAACAAAATGTAATAGTATTAGATATAAAGCCAATACAAAAATTGGTTTAAAACACCAAACCCAAAAACTTCCTAGACTCTTTGCTGAGGCATTGCCAATTCTTTATTATAGTTCTTTATGTCCTTTAGTGAGTGGATTTCTCTTATTTTCTGTGACTCTATTAGAACTAGTCAGGAAATTATTTTTTCCCTCTGCAAAACATTCCAAGAAAAATGAAAGGAAAATTGCTTTAGTCAAAAATTTCCCATACAAATGTGCATTTTTGTTAAACAACTGAAAAACAAAAACTGAATGTTTTTGATTTTTGGCAACTGTTTTGAAATTTTTTTTGGTCAGAAATACTATTTTTGAATGAAACCCCATGGGGGGGGGGAGGAGGGGAGAGAATAACAATGAAACAAAGAAACAAACCAAAAAAACTTTTCAATGAAAAAACTGAAGGCCTAGGATCTAGTCCAATGAGCTTGAGAGTTGATCTCATTGAGTATTCCTTCATCTGCCACTTGGAAATGAGTCCTGTAGTTGTGACTGTGGAATGGGTTTCTGTGTCTGGACTGCCCTCTCAGATCCAAGAAATAGTTAGTCCTACATCGGAGGATAGATTTATGGATATGTTTATGTCAGTGTCTCTTACAGCAGTTGGCAAACACAGATTTTGTTCCTTAGATCCCCCTTGTAAGAATGTGTACAGAATATAATCTTAAATGGAAACAATATCATTCAAAGAACATATATATTTGTGCTGGAAGACCAGGGTCACCAGTGGATTACCCCAGATAATATTTTCCAAAAATGTTAAACATCACACATACCATAGGCCAAATATAATGTAATTCCTCTATTAGTCCTTCTACTGGTTCAAGTCCAACTGAGTCTAGGTTCTTTAATTTTTTTTGTGCTGAAAAGTGATCGTTTGGTCTAACCCTTTTCCATAACATCATCGTCAGTTTTGAGATACTAGAGTCTAGATTTGTGATGCAGGAGACTTAAAAAAACAAACAAATGATAACAAAAAACCTTTTTTTGGCCAGATCAAGTCTCCATTTGGAGATCACTTGCAACCAATGCAGATGGTGTGTGGGGGATAGTTAAATCTCTACTGGGAGCACAAAAACATCAATAGAGGCTATATTTCTATGTTACAACAGAGCTAAATGATCATTTCAGTCATTTATTTCATATCTGACCTATAGCTCTGCTGGGAGGATTTGACACCAGGGAGGCATGAAAATTCGCTGTTGGACACAAAGAACCTATTGTACCAAGAACAGTGGCATCTTCTGTTAACAGCAGCATTTCATCTCTATTTTATTGGTTCACTATTTCCTTTGGTAACTTGGCATAAAGATAGAGGACTAAATTACTCCACTGACATAATCCTGTGTAACCCCATTGACTTCAATGATGTCACATGGAGTATAATTCAGCAAAGAATTAGGCCCAGAAACATTCATAAATGACCACTCTTGAATGTGAGCCTCAGCTTAATAGTTTCTCTGTTCTCTTTTTACAGATCATCAGATCCTAGTTAGTTGCGTCTCTGGTAGGCAGTCACAGTGGTAAAGACATTCTGACAATAGTTTGGTATTTCACTTCTTGCTAAAATGCCACAAATTCATGTTATTAATGAAACTTCTCTTACAAAGTGAAGCAAACAAACTGTATCACAAATTATGCTTACTACTGATCTTTTAATTGCATCCAGTCGCATCTCTTAAATATCTGGGGAACTCCTTTAATATATAAGTAAATCCTACAGCATTTCATCAGATGAGCTTGCTGATTAAAACAGTGCCTTTAAGCTAGAAATTGTTCTGCTCTGAACACAAATGGAAGTTTGTCTCCCGCGAGATAATCAGGATTCATAAAACAAACTTCTCTTTCTCTCATGTTTCTCTAGCTCTTTTCTTGATGCACGTATATCAACCTTTGTTTTAATTTTAACTTCACAGCTATTTTTCACAATAATGTATTGGCTCAGATACAGTGATGGACATTCAACTGCTGTTTTCAAAGGGAGATGCATTCTGTCAACAATAAAGGATATCCATGGAAAGCTGAGGCACTGAAGGTTCACAGAGCACAGATGGACTGCACTGAATAAATATCATTTAGCAAAGTAGACCTTAGTTGTTTTCACACGGTTATTGCATGGTGTCTCTAAACAAGTGAAGAGTTACCAATGCAATATACCTGGGCATGAAGCCACCACCCCTTAGGAAACTCCAGCTAGTACAGAATGCTACAGCATGTATCCTCAGCAGCACAGGCTACCGTGAACATCAGTGTCAAACCTGTCCTGTGCTCTCTACACTGGCTTCCCATAGAATAAGGAGTCAAATTCAAGGTCTTGGTTCATATCTTCAAGGTGCTAAATGGTCTGGGCCCAATATCTCCAAGGGCAAATCTACACTTCTGACTACAGTTACAAGTGCATTGTTGTGCCATAACCTCCCTCTTGTTCACATCTGAAACCTTGAAGCACGTTCCTGAAGTACAGTCCAGTGCACAAAAGCTAGCATGCATTAGGGGCGTGGGTATTTACACACCGCCAATGTCGCATAGCCCTGTACCCATTCGACTGTACAGTGTGAACGAGGGCAAGGGGCATATATACCAGGTTACGGGGATCGATAATCCTTGAGGGCCATTCCCACAATGCACTGATCCCTTTGCTGCCTGACCTTTGCCCAAAAGTATAAAGGTCCCTGCCTCCTGCCCCCTTGCCAGCAGTAGTAGCAATCCGCACTGAGCACTTCCAAACAGTTTTCTGCTGAACTCCATTGATCTGTACTGGCAATCCTGGATCAAGGTCTGAGAGCAGTTGCCTAGTCTCTGGAGCACACCCTCATCCTAATCAATGTGTGATCAGAGTACACCATCCTCCATGACTTTTTCCACATAGGCAGAAACATTCCTGTGTACTGGGAGATTTTGCAGAGGCTTGAGGAGGCAGGCATTCATCAGACTCCATCGCAGTGCTGGGAGCATACGAAGCACCTCAGGCTCCTGTACTGGAGGGTGAAGGACTCCACTAGTTACTCCGGGAAGGGACCTAGCACATGCCTGTGCTATGATGAGCAAGACTAGGTGCTCTCCAGGGCTGCAAGCATGGACCCTGAAGTGCCTCACACCTCCCTCCTCAACCTCACCCAGTCTCATCATATGATGGGATGCCGTGGAGGGCCTGTGTGAAGATGCAACAGATAAGTCGGAGGAAGTCCCAGGAGACACAGAGAAAGAGTTTCATGTGATTTTGCACCTCCACCCGGTGGCTCTGGCTGAGGAAGCCCACCTGAGGAGCCTGAGGACCCAGTGCTGCTGTAGGAACCAGAATCCGACACTGGTAAGTTTTACAATGGATCCTGCAACCATCACCAGCAATATCCCTTCTTGCTGTGGTGGTAAACGCTTCACCCTGGCCTTCACCCCACCCCGATATGGTTCTAGAGCAACACACAACTGTAATTCAATGATTTCATTGAAATCCCATGAAACACTGTGAAACATTTAGCAGAAGCTACAAGAAGTTATTAACAAGCAGTCACTGAGTCCCTGTATCTGCACATTTCTCAGGCAGCACTGACACCAATAGTCCCGAGGCTGCGTGACAGAGGCGGAAAGGGAGGGAGGGAAGGTGAGAGGGAGAGGGCAGGTTTTAAAGGGCCTGTGTGGGAAAATAATAGTTTCATGACAGTTATGGTTGTGCAAAGACCCAACACCACCCCTCTCCACCCCCACCTCCATCTTTCTTTCCCCTTATGAAAGAGAGCCATGCAGAAGTGGGTGGGGGTGGTTGGTAGCTTGTGTGTGGATGCCCCTAGGTCCAGGAAGGGAAAGGGAACTATTTGGCTGTCCAAAGAAAGTCAGAATGGTCCATTTGCCCGATGCCCATTTCAAATGTTTTGTACTGTCCCTGTCTCTGGTGTCTCTCTTCTTCTTGACGCTCTGTAAACATTACAACAGTTTAATAAAAGTAATGCAGGTATCTTACCATTTTTATCCTCAGTTCCTTCCTCATGCGCTGCAAAAGTAGTTTGAAGGAAGGAGGCTATAACAGTTGAATTCATGGGATGCTAAAAATTATTAAGATTGGGGCCTTTCACAGAACAGTTGCCTTATGTGGGGGGATTTAGGTACATTTAGGTAAATGCTACCCTTGTCTTTGACGTGGCAGGACATTCCGATGCTGGCAGGGAAATCATTCCAATGGTAAGGCAGGAGTTGCACTGCAAAGATAGCAGAGGAAGATGAAGAACCCTGGAAAATCTGCTTCTTGGCATAGATAGAAGGAGCCAGGAGCAGTTCGACTTTCTTAGGCAAAGGGAGGCATGGGCTCTTAGGCAGGATAAGGCACTTCTGCAAATGGAGAGACAGCACAGGTAATGGGAGTGTGTGCATCAAGAATGGGATCATGCACTCATGCAGCCCTAGTCCAGCTGGTGGAGGAATGCTTTCAGGATCCACCCGCCACTGTACATACTCCTGTCCAGGAACAAGCACCACCTCCTTCTCTACTCCGCCAGCTGCCACCAGGCTGCTGCTGAGGTGGTGAATCCCCCCCCCTCCGGCTCCCGGCTGCACAAGATCCTCAGTAGGCACCTGAACCCCCTTGCTAGGGAACCCTCCCAGGGCATTCAGGAGGGGAGCCCAATCTAGTCCCTATAGCCCAGCCTGTGTTCGGCCCCCAAACCTCATGCAGGAGGCATCCCTGTTTGTTCTCCTGCACAGTATTCCACAGCCGTCCCCCCACTGTCAGGGTGAGGGGGATGGGAAGGGTGAGGAGACATGTCCACAGACATTAATGTTTGATCACTTCTCAAGGAATTTGACCTTTATTTTTTGTTTCATTTGTCCCTGTCACAAGCAGTTTTAGCTCCACTTGTGTGTGCACCTTGTTTTCAGAGTACCATCAATGTGATACTTCCCAGAGATCTGGGATGGGGTTTCTGAAAAGTCTGGTGCTATGGAAGTGCAAACAATTTCATCCCTCCCCCCCACACACACACCGACCATGAATTTGCTAACTTTACTTTTTAAAGTATTCATGACAATGAAGTAAGCTGTGAAATAGCTGTTGCTATCCAAAGCACCAGAATGAAAAACAGAACACACGTTGATTGAAACGTCTTTAAGGCTTCGTTAATGATTTAAGTGACAATACGGGCAAGGGAAACAAAACTAAATTAACACTGAAGATATCTGACACTGAGTGATGCTTTCACAACCCCACTGCCCCCATCCCCATCAAACAGTCACCACTGGAAATGATGGGAGTAGGCATGCCATTGGAGTACACATGCCATGGGAGTAATTGTACATAGAACCTGATAAGTGCTCTGAGCAACAGTGTCAGAAAACACTGTGAGGAAGGAATGTGTGAAGTCCCTCCCTACACCTTACAGAACTTTTTTTAATATTACGTTAACAATGCTCCCCATAAAGCAGCCCGAAATACAGCAGTTAACACATAACAAAAACATTGCTTGATAATGCCCTTAAAGTGTGCTGAAACTCGCCTCAGCAAAAAACCAAAAGGGTTAACCTTGAGGGCCCCACCACTAAATTGTCTGCTTTCAGTTAGTACGTTAACATTGGCTGCAGGGGATTGAAACCCATGGAGGTATCTCACAAGAGAAATATTTGGCAAAGCTGCATTGAGCTTTTCCAGCAGCACCATAGCATCACAGTAGTGTCCCTTGGCACAGCCTCAAGTTACTTTCTGGCTCCTCGCTGTTCCATGATGTAAAAGCACACAGCATCATGAATTTCCCTGGCCTGCTGGGAACCAGGAGCTCTGCACATGAGTGTGATCTGGCTGCATGTACAGGCTTTGAGAAACAGATGTGTCCTGGGCCCACTCGCTGTATTCCCCTTTAGCCTCTCAGATGTTGTGCAAGGCACAACACACTACAATAATCAGAACTGCATTGGCCTCACTGGTATCCAGATGGATCCAGAAGCATCACCAATAGGCTTTCAGCTGCCCAAAGGCTCACTCTGTCACCATTCAGCAGATAACCTTTACTTGAACTCCCTTTTATTTGAGTAGGCACTGTCAGGGTATGGCTTCATGAGCCATGGTAGGAATGGGTATGTGGGATCCTCCAAAATAAATGTTGGCACAGAAAAACTGAACATAATCACATCATTTGTGGGGAAGAAAGTCCCTTCTTCCCCACTTCAGTACAACCCTGAACTCCCGAACACCCTGGGATCTAGAATCTTTCCCGTTTGTCCAACATTCATGTTCATGAACCGACCCTTGTAGTCCACTTAGCCTTGGAGAACCCATGAATACTAACCTTTGTGGTTCACATATTTACTGGCCCCTTTTGGTGGGCAAAGTATAGGGATATGTGTTCCATCAATGGCTGCCACACAGTTTAGAAACCCCCTCCTCTGAAATTCCACAATAATTTCAGGGACTTGGATTATGGCAACCACCCTTGGGTACATCACAGTGTTGATAGCCTGGAAAACCTGTACAACACCACCTTGACAGTTGACTTCCCAATCCTGAACTGGTTTACAACTGACTGGTAGCTGTCAGGTGTTGCCAGCTTTTAAAGGATGATAGCCACCTGCTTCTGCACTGACATGGGTTTCCAAAATCGAATGGTCTGGCACTGGTGGGCTGGTGAAAACTGCTCACACAACTCCATGAAGGTCTTCTTCATTCTGAAGTTCTGCAGCTACTGGCCATCATCCCAGGTTTCCAAGATGATGTGGTCCCACCACACTGTGCTGGTTCTCCAGGACCAGAAGCAGTGGTCCATCCATGGGCATCCTGTTGCAATCCCTGCACTCAACACATCTGTTCCTTAGCACTACAGTGGATGTTCATTCCTCCTCTGGGTCAGTTGTCTTTAGTGTCTCAAATTTTTCTGGACTGATTCTGTCCAGTGTCCGATACTGTGCTGCATGAACATTTGTCCAGTGAGAGGTAGCAGGAGCAGAACCATATCATCACACACTTGCTGCATGTCTCCAACACAATTTGGAAGAAGGGAGAGATGACTGAGAGCTGCTATTACCAAATGTGTGAAGATGGTGTACAGTACCAGCAACACACAGCAAGGCAATTCCCAGTTGTCTTTTGTGACGCACAGGACTCTGCGGTAGCACTGTCATTGTGTACCAAAAAGGGGTAGTGTGGACGTGGGTATATGCCTGTGCACAGCATGTACCTGTGTCCAACTCAGCATATGTGGACACTTGGTGTGGGTACAAGGTACATGTGCTAGCAATACATGGAAAAGTATGCAGGGAAGTGCACAAGTGTAGATGTAGCATAAAAGATCGTCTAAAGCTCCAGGATGAAGGCATCATTGAAAACTTTGCTCCTCAGGCATATTGGCACAGCACTTTCTACAATAAGGATAAAGCTCATCTGTATTTCTCAGAGGCCAGCCCAAGCCTATGGAATGAACTCCCTCAGGAACTAAAGACCATCACAAACCTCACCACCTTGTGTTCCAAGTGCAAGGCACATTTCTTTGACCTTGCCTTCTCTACCATAAAGATATAACAATGTGTGTATATATAATAAAATAAATTCCAAAACACTCCACTGCACACACTCCCCCCCCGGGGAGAGTATCAGAGAACAAACATATGACAGATGTTAGTCATGTCACCTAATGTACTACTGGAAGGTGCTCAGATGCTACTCTGATGAGTGTGGTATCACAACCTATATTAAATAGAAGTTTTCATTCAGATGGGAAAATTTTGTTATGAGAAGATAGTGAATGAGCCCTTGGTTGCTGTGGTGAGAAGGACCCTGACTTGATCTTAGAGAAACACTTCACAGCTAGGAAAGCTGCCATGGAAATTCTTGTTACTTTGAGTGCATTCTGGTCACTGCTACTTCCGTTATAGACACTGTAAACATAAGAACATAATAATGGCCATACTGGGTCAGACCAAAGGCTCATCCAGCCCAGTATCCTGTCTGCCGACAGTGGCCAATGCCAGGTGCCCCAGAGGGAGTAAACCTAACAGGTAGTGATCAAGTGATCTCTCTCCTGCCATCCATCTCCACCCTCTGACAAACAGAGGCTAGGGATTAGAAGAAATGGGCCCAAAGCACCAAAGATCAGCTCTGGATCCCAAATTCCCCCGGTTATATGTTTGGATCTCTCCCACACTGACTGGAACTTACCCAGTGTTTGAGCCAGGGTTTGGCTTTATGCCCTTTTCTAATTCATTGTGGTTAGGGACTCTAGAGGAGAGGGACAATAATTCATCTAATTTAGATACATAGATGACTAAATGCTTGTCTTTGACACTGAATGCCATCACAGACACGATTTTCTGAAGCTCTTTACTGCTCTCACAGATATGCCTACAACAGACTATAATTAAAGACTACTGTTTCTGAAAGCTACTCTTCTCCTATCCCAATCCTCCCAAACCCAATGTTAGTTTGTGATTGAAGGCTGTTTTCATATGATAAAGATGGAAATTACATGATGGTCTGAACCAGTGTAGTAAAATACAGTAACTCCTCACTGAACGTTGTAGTTATGTTCCTGAAAAATGCGACTTTAAGCGAAACGATGTTAAGCGAATCCAATTTCCCCATAAGAATTAATATAAATGAAGGGGTTAGGTTCCAGGGAAATTTTTTTCACCAGGCAAAAGACTATATTATCTATCTATATATACACACACAGTATAAGTTTTAAACAAACAATTTAATACTGGTACACAGTGATGATGATTGTGAAGCTTGGTTGAGGTGGAGGAGTCAGAGGGTGGGATATTTCCCTTACTGCTAAATGATGAACTAGCAATTGGCTGAGCCCTCCAGGGTTAACTCTTTCACTCTACAAGGCAGCAGGAATGGAGGGAGATATGCGCATTTCCCCTTTAAGAACACTGCCTTGTTAATTAGATCAACTTGCTGAGAGTGCAGCTGCTGCAAGCTCCCTCCCTCCCGAACAGGGCCGGCTCCAGGCACCAGCAAAACAAGCAGGTGCTTGGGGCGGCACATTTCTAGGGGCGGCATTCTGGTGCCGGCCATCATAGGCGCCAACTCTGGGGCATGGGGAAAAAGTGCCCCCGCCGCCCTAACTCACCTCCCCAGCTCGCCTTCGCTCCGCCTCCGCCTGCTCCCCTGAGTGGGCCGCCGCTGCTCTGCTTCTCCCCTCTCCCTCCCAGGCTTGCCGGGCGCAAAACAGCTGTTTCGCGCAGCAAGGCTGAGAGGGAGCGAGGAGAAGCCGAGTGGCGGGCGCTCGAGGGAGGCGGTGGTGGTGGAGCGGAGGTGAGCTGGAGCGGGGAGCAGTTCCTCTACCCACCGTTACTTCCTGCGCCCCCCACCCTAGCTCACCTTCGCTCTGCCTGCTTCCCTGAACGCGCTGCTGCTCCGCTTCTCCCCCCTCCCTCGTCTGAGAGGAAGGGGGGAGAAGCGGAGCGGCGGCATGCCCGGGGGAGCAGGTGGAGTGGAGGTGAGCTAGGGTGGGAGGTCGCGGGGGCACCCGCAGGAAGCAATGGGGGGGAAATGCGGCACGCCTGGGGGAGGAGGCGGGGCTGGGGATTTGGGGAAGGGGTTCAGAAGGGGTGGAGTTGGGGCGGGGCCGGGGGCAGGGGAGCATGAAAAAAAAGGGGGGGCAGCCAAAATTTTTTTTGCTTGGGGCGGCAAAAATCCAAGAGCTGGCCCTGCTCCTGAACCCTGGTGTCCCCCCCTGCTCTATGGAAGATGGGGTAAGCGGGATGCAGGAACAGGGGGGAGGGGGACACCCTGATATTAGCCTCCTCTTCCTTCCCTCCCCCCTGCACAGCAAGCAGGAGTCTCGGGGAGCAGCTCCAAGGCAGAGGGCAGGAGCAGCACATGGCAGTAGGGGGAGGGACAGCTGCAATTGCTAGCCTGCTGGGCAGCTGCTGCACAGGGAACTTAGGGGAGCGGGGAGCTGATGGGGGGCTGCTGGTCCACCCTGGTTCCAAGCCCCCACCAGCTAGCTGCAACGGGCTGCTCTTTCTGCAAGCAGTAGACAAAGCAGGCGGCTTAGAAGAGAGCATTTCACAACTTTAAACCAGCATGCTCCCTAATTGATCAGCAATGTAACAACGTAACAACGAAACAACGTTAACCGGGATGACTTTAAGTGAGGAGTTACTGTACCCACTTCTTCTCCCCCAAACCTTAAACCAACAAAGAAAAACCCAACCCAGCAACACAACCCCAAGAGGAACTACAAGTTTTCAAAGATTACTTCAGATTGTTTATATTCTGTTTGATGGGTACACCCCTCTCATGTCTACACAAAGTTAAAAAAATCTCTTTAAGAAAAACTGACAAATTATTTACCACTGTAACCCAGAAGTATACTCTGAAGGTGTTTGTGAGGCTATAAGTTAACCCTGAGCTTGATCAGAGTGCACTTCTGGAGTTGCCAAGGTTGCCAAGTGCTGTGATCACACTAAATCTAAATCAACATTGATCAAAATCCTGTCTAGTTATTTTTCCTCCCCCCCCTTTGAGACAAAATGTTTTCATTCACTGCAAATGGCAGCAGGCTTGGGAAAAGGCTTTTTTGGAAAACTCATCATTCCTGTTCAATTTTTTTTTACTATAGCACCTATATTGATAATTGTAAAGAGGAATCTTTATTAAGCCACTTAGCTGAACCAAAGAATGACACCAAGGAAAACAAAATTAGAAGAGGGTAAGTTTTGCACACAGAGCTGAAGAAGAGAACGTTATAAATATGAAGATGAATGACTTAAGGATTCTGGAACTAGCACAAGGTCCTGTCCTCACTGAAAGTAAATAATTCTTATCTCCTTCTATAACTGCTCTTTGTCAGAAGAAAAGTCAATCCAACACAAATGCATTGTGTCTTTGGGCTGAAAAACAGAGCAGCATCCACAGAGGCAGCTAAGTATTGTATTTTAACTTCTCATGCCAAGCCTAAGTTTTGTAGCACATAGGGGTTTGAAAGGATCACTCAGAAGTTGAAGATCTCTGAAGAGAAAACAAAAGGGGACTGGGTTTGGAACAGAAGGCTGGGTCCAATGCTATAGGATCAGGCTTAGAGTGCCAGTGTTAATTCTGGATTTTATTGCTTTTATGAGAACCATATAAGTCAAACCATTGTACCTAAATTTTCAGTCACCTGCCATTTAGCTGTGTATCTTCCACTGACTTTACTGGGATCTGTGTGGCTAGATTCCGCGTAACACGATACGATTAAGGGTCAGTGTTTCTTTGAAATAGATTTTTGGCAGTTTAATATATGTACATAATATTATGACCCAATTGAAGATGAGGGTTGGTAAATTACCATCAAGAAAACTTGCAGTATATTAATTTCTCAAGAAAATCATACCCATTACTTAGTGGAACAAAGGAGACAGAGACCTTTCTATCAATAGCTGTAGAATTAGATTAGTGTTATGGGGGTTTTGAAGCTGCCCCATGTACTAACCCTTCCAAATTATATTTTGGTTGCCTGAAGTGTTATGGTATTGTAGACAGCAGATCACTGCTAGAGTTTATTATGACACTGAAGTAACACAGTACAGAGACTATTCTCCAGAGATGCAGTTTTATTTATGTTTATATGTACAATTGTTATCTTGATTTTTTGAGAGTTCTCATTCTGCTTACAAGTTTAACTACTCCTTATTGAAACAGTAGGCAGGTGCATTTTAAAAATATTAACTTACTGGGCCAAAACCCTTCTGGAGAATGCAGTTTGCACTGACACTGAACTCTTTGGCTGTGGAATTAACAAATGCTATGCTATATAAAGCAGATATTTAGTTGATGTGATCAAGTCTCTTGGTCCTGACTGATAGCCAGAATAACTGATCTTGTAGAAGCTGTGTTAAACTACTGGAGAACTTAAGAACAGCCATACTGTGTCAGAGCAATGGTCCACCTAGCCCAGTATCCTGTCTTCAGACAATGGTCAATGCCAGGTGCTTCAGAGGGAATGAACAGAGCAGGCAATAATCGAGTGATCCATCCCATATTGCCCATTGCCAAATTCTGGCAAACAAAGGCTAGGGACACTTCAGAGCATGGTTTTGCATCCCAGCCCATCCTTGTTAATAGCCATTGATAGACCTATTCTCCATGAATTTATCTAGTTCTTTTTTTAATCCTGTTAAAGTCTTGACCTTCACAACATCCTCTGGCAAAGAATTCCACAGGCTGACTGTGCGTGGTGTGAAGAAATACTTCCTTTTGTTTGTTTGAAGTCTGCTGCCTATTAATTTCATTTGGTGACCCCTAGTTCTTGTGTTATGAGAAGTAAATAACACTTCCTTATTTACTTTCTCCACACCCATCATGATTTTATAGACCTGTATCACATATGCCCTTTGTTGTCTCTTTTTTAAGCTGAAAAGTCCCATTTTATTAATCTCTCCTCATACAAAAGCTGTTCCATACCTCTAATTATTTTTGTTGCCCTTTTCTGTACTTTACCAATTCCAATATATCTTTTTTGAGGGGGGTGACCAGATCTGCATGCAGAGGCAATATGATATTTTCTGTCTTCTTATCTATCCCTTTCCTAATTATTCCCAACATTCTGTTAGCTTTTTTGACTGCCGCTGCACATTGAGTGGATGTTTTCAGAGAACTGTCCACAATGATTCCAAGATCTCTTTCTTGAGTGGCAACAACTAATTTAGACTCCATCATTTTATATATATAGTTGGGATTTTGTTTTCCAATGTCCATTACTTTGCATTTCTCAACATTGAATTTCATCTACCATTTTGTTGCCCAGTCACTGGAGCCATCCAGTTTCCATTTTCCAAGCATGGCACTGAAAAACTTGAGAAAAGCTTGTATCTTAACCTACATAGTAAGCATCAGTTTGCTTTTTAATTAAAAAAAAATCTTAGAGGTTGCTTTTTTCCCCTTATGGGAACAATATAACCTAAATGATAGCTACAGAAACCTGTACATACTGGGAAATACAGAGGATACTATTAAGTTACATTCAATTTTTATATTTTGTTTTGTCCAGTGCATCTTATCTCCTTTATAGCGGTAATTTAGAAGTTGCTTGGGGCAGGTCTGTCTTTATTTTCTGGCTGGTGTTTCTAATGTCTTCCTTGCATAAAAATCTCAACATCAGCACCAAGAACAAGCTAGAACATTTTTATTTGAAATGCTGCTGGGCTCTTCCACATCTATATTGTTTAGGGCAGCTGTTCTCTTAGCTTCTTCCCTGGCTAGCCTTCTTACCCAATGCCCGGAGGAGACACTGCAGGGACACCGCAGGACTGATATCTGTCACTTGAGAGCTGTGCAAACCTTTCTTAACAACAGCAGAAACCAGGTAATACTTGTTTTGAAGTTTTGTTACAAACCCCTAACTTTACCTATGCTAACTTTTGGGCAAACCTATGCTAAACTTTACACAAATCTTCCATATGTGTAGGTATTTGGGGGAGGGGGGACAGAAGGGAATTCATGGTTTTGACTCCAAGCATGTGCATTTTGGTACCTTTACCTGGTTTCAATTTGAAGCACTGGGAAATGCTGTGGTTTGGACTGAGTTTCACTTTGTTTTCAAGTTTTTTCAAACCTGAGTCTACAAGTAAAATTTAGAGGCTGCAAACCTGTATGAACTGAAACTGGGTATTGTTCATTGTACCTGATGTAAGCCCAAACAACAGAGTATTTTACTGCTATCAGGCTCAATCCTGAGTTCCACTCTACTCCTTTTACACAGTCTCTGCTGCACAAAGAGAGCACACGGGGATTTTTCTTGGCAGGAGGGGGCATGGGCAGAATATGCTGACCTATGGCAATCCCCATCTGATAGATGACAGTACTGAAGGGCCAAACACAGCTCCCTATCTGAGCTGCATTTGGTAGATATGGGAGCATCTTAGGATCAAGGCCTTATTGTCACTTGAACAGAGAACTACCTAAGTTAGCAAACCAATGTCCACTTTTTCTTTTTTTCCTTTTGAGAAACTAACTCCACTTGACCTTTTTTTGTAAACACCTACTTGACTATTTAGGGCTCTAAGTGTCCCTAAACCTTTGACTGCTAGAAGCTGGAATTGGACAACAGTCCACTTTATAACAGTCCACTCGATAAATTGCCCTGATCTGTTCACTCCCTCTGAGTGAAGCATCTGGCACTGGCCACTGTTGGAAGACAGGATACTGGGCTAGATGAAACATTGGTTTGCCCCAGAATGGCCATTCTTATGTTTTGCTCTGAAGGTTTTATAGCACTAGGCATTTAGACATTCCCCCCTGGTCTTCTGGGAATGCTACAGAATGGTTTAATCATCTGGCTTTGGTATCTGACTGCCTTGGGCAGCTGTAGCTTTTCTTATCGGTATGTCTTACTGTGTGTCACCTTTTCTAGACAGCTATAGGATTAGGAAAAGAAAAATTGGTTCTTTATGCTACAGATCTAACAAACCCACAGACTGCTCACAGCCCACCAAATGAATGCCTAGCATTTAAAATCGACCTGGATGAGATGAAACAGTTGATTATAAATGCTAGGCATTCATTTAGGGGACCAGGGGAAAAAATTTGCATTACTGAGGATTGTGCAGATTGTATAGGGGAAAATATTTTGATGATACAAGAGAACACTAAAAACCTTTGGTAAACAAATGCGTGCAAGTACCTTGGCTGAATGAAAACATCTTCATGTACAGGTGTCCACATAGCAAGTGAGGCTGGGAGATCTGAATGTGAACAATGGGTTCTTAGAGCTGTATTTATACTCCCAAAGATGCAGCATTCGGAGGAAAAGAAATGCAGGATAAGAAGAAAAGTGCTGTGTTGGTTTGCCAGCTTACAAAGATTTTGCAGGCTAATCTGAAAACAATGTGGAAGGAAAGGGTGTTGTAGAAGCAGAGGTAATTCACTGTTCTTTAGTGACATATTGAATTAAATTAGAACAATGCTATCACACCTACACCAAGAGACAGAATGTTTCAGAGGAGGTGAGAGAAACTTTCCTGCAAAGATTCACTCCTTTCCCGTGATGCTATTTATTTTCATTCTGATGAATTGCAGTGCATTTGAAGGCTCTAAGGGCAGTTACAGTCTTGGGAATGACAGCCTCAATATTACACTAGCTTCCTGGTGGGTGGTCAAGGTGTAACAGCCCAGTGTGGCTCTGATCAAAGTGCTGCTGTGATTGGCTAGCGATGGCTGTTGTGGCAAGGCAGATTGATGCACTGTATGTGAAGTGCACGGCTCAGCTGAAGCTGCTGTTCAGCAGTCTGAACAGCCAAGTTTTCCATCACAAAAAGAAAACCAAATACAGGATGTCTTTCCATCCACATTAAAGACTATTGATCACACTTTAAACTGTGCTCGTCAAATAAGGATTTAATTTATTCTTCAATGAATATCAATTGATTATTAAAAGACAAGAACGATAATTTGTGAAGGAAGCAGGAATCAGGGTAATAACCGAGGGCCATATTGATCAGAAATCTATAAGTGCATAAACAACAAAGTTAACAAAGGGCAGGTGGTTAGCTCACAAAGGGGCTAATCTCATCTCCATGGCCACAGAGGAGCAACTGGTAGCAAAGCTTGTGCACAAGATGGGGAGGCAGGAATGGAGACAAGGAGCCCACCTGGCAAAGCGCATATGGCAGATGGGGATGGGGCAGGAAGAGGAGTGGGGCCAGAGAATCTGGTCCCTGTACTAGGGTTGCCAACATTCTAATTGCACAAAACTGAACATCCCTGCCCGCCCTTTCCCTGAGGCCCTGCCCCTTCTCTGAGGCCCCGCCCCTGCTCACTCCACCCCTCTTCCTCCGTTACTCACTCTCCCCCATCCTCACTCACTTGCTCATTTTCACTGGGCTGGTGCAGGGGGTTGGGGTGCAGGGGGGTGAGGGCTTTTGCTGGGGGCATGGGCTCTGGGTTGGGGACAGAAATGAGGGGCTCAGGGTGTGGGGGGGGGCTCCAGGCTGGGGCCGAGGGGTTGGGGGCTGGAGAGGGGTGCAGGATCAGGGCTGGGGGGGTTGGGCTCCAGGGTGGGGCCATAAATGAGGGGTACAGGGTGTGGGAAGGGGCTCCGGCTTGGGGTTGGAGTGCGGGAGGGGGTGAGGGCTCCGTCTGGGGGTGTGGGCTCTGGGGTGGGGCCAGGGATGAGGGTGCAGGAGGAGGTGCAGGAGGGGGCTCTGGGCTGGGGGTTTGGCTGTGGGAGGGAGTGTGGACTCCAGGAGGGAGTTCGGGTGTGGGAGGGGGCTCAGGCCTGGGGTTGGGTGTGGGATGGGGTGAGAGGTGCGGGCTCCGGGCAGTGCTTACCTCAGGTGGCTCCCAGAAGTGGTGAAATGTCCCTCCAGCTCGTAGGTGGAGGTGCGACCAGGTGGCTCCGCATACTGCCCCCACCCCACTAGCCATGTCCGCAGCTCCCATTCTCTGGGAATTGCGGCCATTGGGAGCTGCAGAGCCGGTGCTCAGGGCGGGGGCAGTGTGCAGAGCCCCCATGGCTGCCCCTATGCCTAGGAGCCAGAGGGACCTGTCGCTGCTTCCTGGGCGCCACGTGGAGCCGGATAGACCTGCCAACCGGACTTTTAACAGCCCAGTGAGCAGTGCTGATTGGAGCCACCAGGGTCTTTTTTCAACCAGGTGTTCCAATCAAAAACCGGACACCTGGCAACCCTACCCTATACAGATACTCAAGTCTTTTGCTCTTTGGCAGGGACATGGGGGGCTACTTTAGTAAACAGACTGAAGCAACCTGCACAGAGCAACTCCACAGAATTCCTCCTTCCTATTTCCTGCGCATCTGCCCAGTGCACATCCCAGACACTTGACCTGCCATGAGGATTTGGCCCTATAAGCACAATATAAAATTACTCCAAGTCCCACAGGACTTCAAGGACATGCTCAGTAAAAGCCCTTTCTCTGGTACCTAACATTTACAACAACTGAACACAGCTCACGTTTCACTGCTTTTTTTCTAGCGTTAGGCTATTGCAGGGATCAGGCTTTTGCTACCTGTGTGATTTATATTGAAATAGACATAGCAATGCTACTGTTTCAGTTCAACAAAACAGGCTAAGCAGGCTTAAAAAAGCCAACACTACAGCACCTTATGAAACCTTCCCTGCAAAGAAAGCCACTAGAAATTTTAAAGGAATATCATATCGGGTGGTCTGGCTTGTGTGAAAAGAGATTACCCTGCAGGAGTTCCAAAGAAAAGGACAATTCAAAAAACCCACAGCCAGGGGTAACTTTCATCACACATGCCTTCTGTCATAAATGTGTGTGTGGGGGGGAGAGGGGGATAGAGGGGAAATCACTTTACTGTTTACTTTGTATGATGCATAGTCATTACTAATGAACGGGATGAGTTTAAAGTTATGTGTCCCCATCACAGCCTGGAGCAAAAGAGCACCACTAGGTATAAATCCTCAAAAGAGGATATAGACGCCTCAGAAATATGCGTTATAAAAAAAAAAAAACTTTAGCTGAAGTTTCCAGTAACTCCCTATATCTTGAATCATTTTGGGGGAATGACAAATGATAGAAAGACAATTCTCGGAAAGGCTGTATCCTTAGAATCTATGCATCATTCTAGTGAGTTAAGTGGACAAGTTATATCTGACAGTTTATGAGCCTTGTTAATATAATGCAATATCTGGGACTGTGCCAGCCAGGATCATCCAGGGAAGTCACAATTAGAACTCAGACTGTCGACAAACATCAGAGACCAATTTAATGCTAAATGTTTCAATTGAGTGAGTCCCTTCTCTGCTGTCCATTAAATCAGTGATACTCATTCAGAAGCTCTCAAGCTGCATGTGGCTCTCAACAGCCCTGCATGCAGTTCTCTTCTTAGCTTTGAGTAAGACATTGCTCAGCATGCTGCTGTAGCATTTGCCCTGAGGGGAAACATGAGTGACTAATGCCATGTCTACACTAGCACATATGTCTGCAAAACTTTTGTCGCTCAGGGGTGTGAAAAAACTCCCCCATGAGCAATGTTCCCTCTAATTTTTTACATCCATGTGCGGAATTAATTTTGTTATATGCGCCAATATGAAGGTGATGTGTGGCGGGGATGGAGCCAAGGCGTTTGGAATGTGGGAGGGGGCTCAAGGGTCAGGGCTGGCTCTAACTTTTTTGCCGCCACAGGCAAAAAAGAAGAGCGCCGCCCCGCCGTAACACTCCCCCCCCCCAGCGCCGTGCCGGGCCGCCCACCCCCCCCCCACAGTGCCGCGCCGGGCCACCAAACCCCCCCCCCCCCCAAGCGCCGTGCTGGGCCGCCCAAACCCCCGCCCCCTCCGAGCGCCTCGCCGGGCCGCCCAAACCCCCAGAGCGCCGCGCCGCCCAAACCCCCGAGCGCCTCGCCGGGCCGGCCAACCCCCTCCCTGAGCGCCGCGCTGCGCCGGGCCGGGCCAGCCAAACCCCTGGAACGCCGGGCCGCGCCAGGCCGCCCAAACCCCCGCCCCAAACGCCTCACTGGGCCACCCAAACCCCCAGAGCGCCGCGCCGCCCAACCCCCCGAGCGCCTCACCGGGCCGGCCAACCCCCTCCCTGAGCGCCGCGCTGCGCCGGGCCGG
>NW_020664436.1:58338989-58364280 GCF_002925995.2 Terrapene triunguis
CCCCCCCCCGCCCCCCCCCCCCCCCCCCCGCCCCCCCCCCCCGCGCCGGCCCGGCCCGCCCCCCCCCCCCCCCCCCCCCCGAGCGTCGGGCCGGGCCGTCCAAACCTCCGCCCCCTCCCCAGCGCCGCCCCGCCCAAACACCCTCCATGCTGCCCGGCCGAAACAAAAAAAACCCCTCGAGCGCCGCCCTGCCGAACAAAAAGCAAAAAAACAAAACCACCGCGAGCGTCCCCCCGGCACCCCAACATTGGCCGCCCCTTCTAAGGTGCCACCCCAAGCATGTGCTTGGTCGGTTGGTGCCTGGAGCTGGCCCTGTCAAGGGTGGGGCAGGGGGCTAGGGTGCGGGGAGGTGCAGGCTCTGGGGTGGGGCTGGGGATGTGGGGTTTGGGGTGCAGCCTACCCTGGGGAGAGAGGGGGGAGGACTCCCTGTAAGCTTATACATGTAGACATGGTCTAAAACACAAGGCACATGTTAGTCTTTATCACTCGTGATGGCTGACTGATGTCAGGGAGCTCCAGACAAAGCTGAGTTTAAAGCATAGCATAGAAAGTCAGAAGATTTTTGTTCTTTTCCCAGTTTTGCCACAGACTTTCTGAGACAACTTGTTTAGAGCCAGGCTGTGATGACTAGCCCCTGCATGTGCATGAGGGAAAGACTGTGAAGGCAATTTACCTGCCTTTGTGCACTAGTGTGGAAGGACAGTTTCAGTCCAGTTGCATTGCTGGCACCAGACTGCACAGAGATGGTTGGGAAGGGAAGAAAGAACATATCTCTGTTCCCTCTGCACTGGCCAAAAGCACACACGGCATCCAGCTCCTCATGGTGATATAGTGGCTGTGCTCCTTCTTTGTCCCTTAAGATATTGCGACATACAAATGCACAATGTCTCTGGGAGCTCTTGCTATGGTGATGCAGAACCACTCTATCTCCTACTGCAGACTTCCAAGCAGTAAGCAATTTAACTGTTAACTTCTCTATATGATACAAGGTCTTTTCTTGGACCAACTTCTGTTAGTGAGAGAGACAAACTTTCGAGCTTACACAGAGCTCCTCTTCAGGTCTGGGAAATGTACTCCGAGTGTCACAGCTGAATATAAGGTGGAACAGATTGTTTAGCATAAGTAGTTAACACATATTTCAAGGGACCATTTTTCTGTGTGAGTTCATCTGAGAGCGTAATGATTGTATTATTTCATCCACATAGTTGATATTGGGGCATTTAATTCACTGGATGAAGTATACCACATGTTGTGATAGGCATGTGGTTCCATGTGCAATTGTCCAGAAATTCTTCTTCAAGGTGGCTCATGAAGAGGTTAGCATATTGGGGAGCCACCCTAGTACCCATGGCTGTTCCCATGGTTTGGACAAAGTTTTTGTTGCTGAATGTAAAACTGTTATGGGAGAGGACAAAATGGATGAGTTTGGCGATGTGTTTGGGGTGGATATCTGAATATTGTCCATTATCTTGGAAATATTTGAGACAGGCAGCCATCTTGTCATTGTGAGGGAGGTTGGTGTATAGGGAAGTGACATCCATGGTGGCAAGGATGGTATTCTGAGAGAGATTGTTAATGTTGCAGAGTTTGTGGAGGACGTCGTTATTGTCCTGGAGGAAGCTGGCACTTTGTGTGATGAGTGATTTGAGGATAGTTTATAGGAGTCCCGATATTCCTTCAGTAAGAGTACGATGGTGATGTATGATGGGTCTGCCTGGGCTCCCTTGTTTGTGTATCTGAGGAAAAATGTAGAAGGTCCCTGGAATAGGTTAGTGGGGGTTGAGATTCTAGAGTTTCTCTTGGAGTTGTTTGAGAAAGGATTTTATGATAGCCTTAAACTCCTCTGTAAATTGTGGTGTGGAGTCTTCTTTGAGTCCTTTATAGTATGTGGTACTGGAGAGTTGTTGGTTGAACTCATCAACATAGTCATCTTGTTTGAGGACTATGATGGCACCCCTTTGCCTGATGGTTCGATCACTATCTGGTGGTTGGATTTCAGTGACTGTATAGCTACCTTTTTTGTGGATGTGATGTTTGTTAAGGATTTCACAGTCAATTTTTTATGGCATCACCGTCTGTGCAAAATATTTACAAGACAATGGTCAACAGTCCAATATCCAGCCCAAACTCATTGCCCAACTCATCCATTTCATCCTCACCTATAACAATTTTACATTCAACAACAAACACTTTGACCAAACCATGGGAACAGAACTAGGATGGCTCCCCAGTATGCTAACCTCATCATGAGCCACCTTGAGGAAGAATTTCTGGACAATTGCACCACCGAAGCCAATGATACACATGCCTATCACAACATGTGGTGTACTTTATCCACTGCACTAAATGCCCCAATAACAACTATGTGGGTGCAATGAGACAATCTTTATGCTCTCAGGTGAACTCACACAGCAAAATGATTAAGGAGAAAAACACCATATCACCTGTGAGTGAACACTTTTCACAAAATAAGTACTCTATCTGACCTCTCAGTCCTCATCCTCAAAGGAAACCTTCATAACACCTTCAAAAGACCAGTCTGGGAGTTTAACTTCATAACTTTGCTAGACACTAAAAATCATGGACTGAATAGAGACACTGGATTTATAGCTTATTACAACCATATATAACCCACTAACCGTCTCCTCCACTCCCACAGCCTTTTTTTCTCCTTTCCTCCCTATGATCGGAGAAGTGTTAACAGGCCACTTCACCTCGAATGGTCCCTTGAAATATGTGTTAACTACTTATGCTAAACAATCTGTTCCACTTGTATTTAGCTATGACACTCAGAGTACACTTCCCAGACCTGAAGAATAGCTGTGTGTAAGCTCGAATGCTCTCTTACCAACAGAAGTTGGTCCAATAAAAGGTATTACCTCATCCAGCTTGTCTCTCTAATAACCTCGGACCAACAGGGCTACAACAACAGCGCATACAATTTTTCTGTGTCTCATTTCCACCACCTATAAAATGGGGACAATATTCCTTATCTCATAGTGGTGGTGTAAAGTTTAATTCATCAAAGTATGCCAATTGCGTTGAGATTTTGGATGGAAAGTGCTATATGAAAACTAATTATCCTATGTTATACAGTTATTAATGAATAAATTTTAGTATTGTATGAATAGAAATAGTAATTTATTAATGCTTTGTTGTAACTTTGTTTCATGCATTTTTGTATTCGAAGATTCACACCTCATTCTTTTTTAATTCAGTGACAGACTCCATTCAGTGACAAAGTAGGTCTTTGGCAGATAAAGTTTAGTGCCATTGACCTAAACACACAACCTGGATCTTTGAAGAATGAAAACTAGGGTTATGCCTTAATGACAGTGAGAGGAGAGATGGTTCTCACATGTTTTGATGTCCTGGATAAAAATTTCAACACCGAAATTGGAAAGTGTGACCTTATTTTGCCTGGTTCTATTGTCTTGGCAGAATAAAAGGAAGAGATGATAATTTAATTGGCAAGACATAAGAGGATACAATATGGCACCATGCAATGAGGTCCAAGTCATATAACCATCTATGAAGACAGATGAGCTGTGCAGCTGCATGATCATACTAAACATTGAGTTAAGCCAAGACACAACACAACCCATGAGATTTTCTCTTGGCATCTTATGTTTCCACCAAAAGTGGGAGAAAGAGCTGTTAATATCTTTAAATATGCCAAGGGGAGTGATAAGGGTATAACAGATTAGGGAAATCATAGACTATCAGGGTTGGAAGGGACCTCAGGAGGTCATCTAGTCCAACCCCCTGCTCAAAGCAGGACCAATCCCCAGACAGATTTTTGCCCCAGATCCCTAAATGGCCCCCTCAAGGATTGAACTCACAACCCTGGGTTTAAGCAGGCCAATGCTCAAACCACTGAGCCATCCCTCCCCCCATAGTTCATTATGACTGAATTAATTGTCTCCGAAATTGAAAGGAGCAGAATGCTCCATTGTTACAGGTCAGCCTTGCTCACATTTACAGTCTCAGATTTTGTACAAGTCACCTGAGATCTGTCTGGAAAAAATTTGGAATAGTATTTGGGTAACAAGGAGGCATAAAGAGCACTGCCAGTGCAGAGGAAAAAGAGACATATGTATAGATACCCAGACATTTTGGAGGTATAGCTGATAGGTAATAGGTATATTTGCTAGGTAAGTCATAGCCATAAGTTAACACAGTAAATCAATGAACCTACAGGATTCAAGCCTGTAAGACAATAGCGTAGTTAAATAAGGCATAAGGCCCAAAAGCCTTAGTATACGCAGTTAACCAGATCATAAGAGTATGCGGTAATGACTAAACTGCTAACAGGTAACCACAAGATTCTAGTTTATAATTAATACACAATCGATAGATCAGGCCACAGAGATGACAGATAAATAGATATAATGGTTTTTGTCTTTCATGGATATCTAAGTATGAGAGGAAGGATGGTCAGTGTTTAGGGAGCCAGATTAGCCTGTGGGAGATCTGGGATCAATTCCTGCAAACATCCTGTGTGACACTGGGCAAGTCACTTTACCTCTTTGTTCCTCAGTTCCTTATCTGTAATATGAGGATATTAGAATTTCCCTACCTCACAGGGGAGTTGTGAGGATAAATACAATGAAGACTGTGAGGTGCTGATGAGGCCATATAAATACCTATGAGAGATCATACTGTCTAACTTTGGCATTAAAAGAATATTGAGGTTTAAGAGCTATGTAATGAATATTTATTTAGCCTGCTTGTTAAACCTCAATAAACACCTTTAATTATTAGTTAGTATATAATTAACATGTAAGAAGTACTAAAACTCTACCTCTCTTTATAGATACATATTCCTCCTAATTATTAGGACACTCAATTTCATCCAACCTAAATAGGGCAGAAGGCAGGGTGGTGGTTAGTCACACTGAATGACTGCATGATTATCATGCCAACAGTTAGTGAGTCACTAATGATCCCCAGCTATAATTATCTTCATCTCCAACATTGCCATATACTTAAACATATATGTACATTGAGAGAACTACCAAGCTATGCACATGCCTTGAAATGAAGAACTGAATTATCAGATTATTGCCATCCTCGTCTTTCCCTGCCCTCTCCTGTTTGTCACCCTGACTGTTGTGTCACACTGAAAATGTGGGTTGCAAGTCCTTTGGGGCAGGGACCAAATCTTTCCATGTGTTCTAAGAAGTTCTCAATGCACTGTAGGGAGCTCTAAAATACTACATAACATTATTCGGAAGTCTAAAACTTCCAATAAAGTGTCACTGTTCACAGACATCTTGGGAAGCATCAGATAACTAGTACAGATGTACCTTAGTGATGCAGAGGTGTGAAAGGAATCTCTGAGATCAAAACTGAGAATCTCATGCTAAAAAAGTCCTCATGTTTATTCTCTGGGCTAGTTAGCATACCTTTCCAGTCACTTTGATGGTCTGCCTTCCTTTGTGACAAGGCACCAGAGATAACTGAGGCAACTATGTGGGTACTCTGCCTACAGGACTCACATTTATAGGTTATGTATTTCTCAGGAACTCAAAGAGCCATTGGACCAAATTCTGCTCTCACTTATTCAGATATAACGTTGGAGTAGCTCCATGGATTTCAATGGAATTCCTCCAGCTTTACACTAGAGTCAGAGCAGAATTAGGCACATTCCATTAAAATTTCAAAAGTGGTTAAGTGACTTTGGTACCGAAGTCCCATTTTCAAAAGTGGCTTTAGCACTTAGGATCCTACCTCCAACTGACTTTTAATGAGACTTCGGTACCAAAGTAACTTTTTAAAATGGGTCTAAGGTGCTTTTGAAAACTTTACCTTTTATAAACATAATTCACAATAGTTGTCCCATTAAATTTAAATTGTTTACATCAGCAGATTCAAGGGCAATGAATTTAAAGTGGTAGCCAAATTGTACATCTATAAGGTAACTCAAGACAATCTTCATTAAATAATCACATTTCTGGATAATCCTATACCAGTCGTACAGCACCATGAAACTCTTAACTGCTAATGGGAAAGATCACCTCTTAATAACTCCATCCCCATTATGTTTTATTGCTTTGTTAAATGCCATCCATGTCTCTGGGAAGCATATTGTAATTCTGAAGATAACCATTAATATATACCTTGGTTTAAGATTTGAGATGAAGCACCTTATCGTTCTCAAGGTTGCTTGTCACAGATGAACTACGCTTTCATAAACTAATGGATCTGGCTGGATTTCTGATCATGTTTAGTGGAGTAAAGAGCTAATTCTACCTTGTGAATGGTTAACAAGGTTCATGTTTCCTGGAAATTTACAACAAATAAGCATGAAGAGGACAATAAATTACTAATCTGAAATAATGTAAGTCTATAGCATGAATGCTAAAGCATAAAACATCAGGTATAATGGAGGATCAGAAGCACTACTGAAGGAACTTAAGGTTGCATAAAATATAAGAAAAATCAATTTAGAGTTTGCAAGGAAGATTGTATTAGAGTTTAAGATAAATAAGAGACGGTTCAAACACTTAAAAGAACACGGGATCAGTGAAAGAGACAGCAGGACTTTTAGAGGTAAAATGTGCAATTACTGACTTCAGAGATGAATCTGTCCCTCAAAATGAAATTGAACCTTTGGTTTCATGTTCACAAGGTACGCAGAGGATAGGTTAAAGAAACAGGCTTAAATTTCCAAGAGAAAAAGAAGAAAATCAGGAATATATCAGTAAAGGTATTGAAGAGATTAGGTTAAAATTAAAATTGAAAATCCTCCAACAGACTATAAACCCATAATTCCACTAGGCAGTGGCATAAAAGACACAGACAGAAGAATCTTCAGCTGATAAAACCACTCAGAAAACAGGGACCAGTGAGCCAGAAAAAAAAGTAACATCTGCATCAAAGGTCAAAGAAGGGAAAACAAAATATACACAGGAGATAGGGAAGATCCAGGAAACTTTAAACCAGTAAGAGCAACATCAGTGATAGGGAAGATGACAGAGACAACACTGACCAGAAAAAGAGGAGGGAAAAAAATGCCTTGGAGAGTTAAGACTCCGGCAGCTTATCCACATTGATTCTCAAAGAGGAGATCATGGATAACATTTTCAAAAGCACACAAGTCCTGTTTTCAGAAGTGACTTAGATTCTAAGGCTAGGTCTACACTACAGCGGGGGGTCGATCTAAGATACGCAACTTCAGCTACGTGAATAGCGTAGCTGAAGTGGCGTATTTTAGGTCGACTTACCTGGCTGTGAGGACGGCGGCAAGTCGACTGCTGCCGCGCCGCCGTCGACTCCGCTACCGCCTCTTGCCGCGGTGGATTTCCGGAGTCGACGGTAGAGCCATCAGGGATCGATTTTATCGCATCTTCACTAGACGCGGTAAGTCGATCCCCGATAGACCGATTGCTACCCGCCGATCCGGCGGGTAGTGAAGACGTGCCCTTAGAAGCCTGTCTCATTTAAAGCCAGTTCAAGCTACGGCTTGTCTACGCAGGTTTGCGGTTTTTTTCATGCTAACTTTTGTTGTTGTATTTTAATTAAAATTCCCTTCCTCCACACAAGACAATTCTTCTGAATTAACTTGACAGTTTTTGCAAACTCAATAATCCACTTTGGAGGCTGATTTAGGCTCTTGAGTCACTTAAAAGCTTTTGAAAATTTTACCCCATGCCTAACAAATTTGCAAGAGCTGATTTAAGAAAGCAAAAAAAGGAAATTCTTAAGGGGTAAGCCAAGGGCATAATTTGCTAACTCCCAATTGCCTTCTTTCACTGAAATACCTATAGAAGCCAGAAATCTGCAGAAAGTTTTCCTTGTGGAATTTCAGCCAACTTCTTCCATGACAGGAGGTGGAGCCTGACAGGATTTATTTTCCTGCAGTGATTCCCTGCAATCATGGGAGGCCAAAACTACCAGAAATGGCCAAAACACATGGTAATTTACATTAGCAGTTTTTGCACAGCATCAGTTGTACCCTGTTGTACCTAAGTAACTCCTGTGCTTCTTTTTGGTATTTACACTCAAATTTCTTTAGAATCAAGTCAGTTTCATTCCCAAGCTGTCAGGACTTCCAGGGTCCATAACTCCAGGACAACCTTGACATGCAGAACGCCCAAGCCAGGGACCCCAGGGCTTCCAGACTACCAGGCCAACTGGCTCCCTCGGCTACCTCACTTTTGGGGCAGCTGGCTCACCAAGCTGAGGAGTCAGGCAGCCAGGTGCCCTGGGAATCTGGAAACCCTGGTTGTGGGCTGGGGCAGAAGCTACAGACCCTAGAAACTCTGAGATCACCCAAGATTTCCAGGCTTCAGGCTCTGCAGCAAGGATCCTGGAAGCTGTGGAGTCCCTGGGCCCATTCATATGGCAGGGCTGCTCAGAGCTTGGTATCCTGTATTGTCAGACGCCACTGGTGTGGTGCTCTGCTCTGGTCAGTGATGATAACAGTCGGCTGCGTGTGTGTGTTCCCTCTGTGTGCTGCCCCGGCTCTGCAGATCGCTGGCACAGCAGACCCCGAGAGAACCCCCCATGACCACAGACTCCGATAAGGTACGAAGGCACCTGGCCATAAGAACAACATAAGAACATAAGAATGGCCATACTGGGTCAGACCAAAGGTCCATCCAGCCCAGTATCCTGACTTCCGACAGTGGCCAATGCCAGGTGCCCCAGAGGGAGTGAACCTAACAGGTAATGATCAAGTGATCTCTCTCCTGCCATTCATCTCCACCCTCTTACAGACAGAGGCTAGGGACACCATTCCTTACCCATCCTGGCTAATAGCCATTAATGGACTTAACCTCTATGAATTTATCTAGTTCTCTTTTAAACCCTGTTGTAGTCCTAGCCTTCACAACCTCCTCAGGCAAGGAGTTCCACAGGTTGACTGTGCGCTGTGTGAAGAACTTCCTTTTATTTGTTTTAAACCTGCTGCCCATTAATTTCATTTGGTGGCCTCTAGTTCTTATATTATGGGAACAAGTAAATAACTTTTCCTTATTCACTTTCTCCACACTACCCATGATTTTATATACCTCTATCAGATCCCCCCTTAGTTCCTCTTTTCCAAGCTGAAAAGTCCTAGCCAGGTTTATTGTCAAACAAATGTGGTAAACCCAGGACAAACGGCTACAAAATGGGGGGAGGGGGAGTTGGTAATTAGTCCAAGGGGGTTAAAAGGCCTCTCCCAATCCACTGAGGAGAGATAACCACTGGGAAATAAGGTGCAGCTGGAAAAGGGGTTACCAGGGAACTAATTAGGTTCAGCTGGCTCCAACTGCTTGAGACCTTTTTAAACCCTCCCCGGCGTGGAAGTGGAAGTGGGAGAGTGAGAGTGAGAGAAGCAGGGAAGCTGCAAGTAAGCTAAGTGCAGCAAGGCTCTGAACCTTTCCAGCAAGGAAGGCTGCACTCTGTCCCCAGAAGGGAAGAAAAACAAGCACAAGGGACTGACTGAGGGAAAGAATAGCCAGACCCTGTGCTACCTATGAGGATTTGCTTTGCCCAAGCCTGTGTCTCCAAGGCTAAAAAGGACTGAGCCTGTTGAGGAGAAGAAGGTAGTTTGCCACATGTGGTGTCACGGGTGGGATGTTATAGTGAGTGAGGCTCTGTGGCAAGCCATCTCAGGGCAAGGTAAATCACACACACACACAAAAAAAATAAAAAAAATAAAAATGGAGGACGTAGTGAAGGCGTTGATACAGGCCACTGCGGCCCAACAAGAGGCTACCAGAGTACAGATGGCGGCACAGCAAGAGTCAGTACGTGTCCAACAGGAGACAAACCAATTGCTGATGAACCAGGCGGCCCAAGATCGAGCCACCCTGAATGAAATAATGAACCAGTTGAAAGCCCTGACCATGCTGACGCACGGGCCCCAGGGGATCCGGCCACTATGGGCAAGCAACTATTTACAGAAGATGACAACGGACAACGATATAGAGGCATATCTCCTTGCATTTGAGAGGAGGCACTGCGGGAGGCCTGGCCCCAAGACCAGTGGGCAGGCATCCTGGCTCCATTTCTGTGTGGGGAGGCCCAGAAGGCCTATTTCGACATGACCACAGATTACCCCCAGCTGAAGGCGGAAATCCTGGCGAGGTCAGGCGTGATGCCGGCCATAAGGGCCCAGCGCTTCCACAAGTGGAAGTACTGGGACGACAAAGCACCGAGGTCCCAGCTATTTGACTTGATCCACCTCGCCCGGAAGTGGCTTCGCCCCAAGACCCATGGGCCGGAGAAGGTAATGGAAATCCTGGTGTTGGACAGGTACATGAGGGGGTTGCCGCCGGACATATGAGGGTGGGTCCGCCAAAATGATCCCTCCTCTTATGCCCTCGTAGAGAGACACTTAGCAGCCCAAGAACTTTCTCGGACCACGGGGGAAGGAAGGTGCCAGAATCGGAGACCAGTCTCTGCGCAGAGCCCCGGTTTGCCCTAGCGCCAGGCCGGACAATGGAGGGGAGGAAGGAGGCAGAAGAGCAGCCGGCGGTCCCGGAGAGACTTGAGGACTGGGGGAGAAAGACTAGGGAGATAAAGCCCAGCAGCCCGAAAAATAGGGGGCTGCCCCGAGCGGGGTACCGATGTTATGCCTGTGGTGAATTGGGGAATATCGCTGCCCAATGCCCGAATCTAGGAGAGCCTATGCAATGCGAACTGGGAGATATAGGGGGGCCATGTAATCTAATAAGTCTAGTTGGGGTCGCAATTGTCCCTCATAGATACACTAGGCCCGTTAAGATGAATGGTATAAAGACCACAGCATTAGTAGACTCGGGAAGTGCAATCACGTTAGTCTCGGGGAAGCTGGTCGAGCAGGACCAACTATGCCGGGCCAAACGCTTGGGAATATCCTGTGTGCATGGGGATGTCAACTATTATCCAACCATCCCCATAAAAATAGAAATTCTCGGAAACCCCAATAAGTTGATGGTGGGAGTAGTTCCAAAACTCCCCTACCCTGTCCTTATCGGACAAGACTTCCCAGGGTTTGATAGCCTACTCCCCGGGGAGGAGGTAGAAGAAAATAATGACCCTGGGACCCAGGGTGTGGCCCAGATGGTTAACCCTCCCGCAGCCTTCCATGAATTTACCCAGAATTTGTTCTGCCCGCCAGGGAAGTCCAGGAAGACTCGGAGGGAATGGAGGGCGGATAAAAGGAGGGGAACGAGGATCCTGACCCAGTATCAGAAGCCTACGCTTGTAGGGGACAGAAGGGGCTCAAATGACAGCGGGACTGGGTCAGCGATCAACAACCCTATCGCAGGACCTGGTTCCCTAGGAGCTTTCCCCGAGGGGGAGACGGAGGTAGACCCCCCAGAGCTTGGACAAATGGGGACCGCACTTGGGAATTTTGGTCAGGATCAGGCCAATGATCCCATATACCACAATATTCATAAAGAAGTAGTCGAGGTAAATGGGGTCCCTGTGGAGGGGAGAGTTAAAGGCCCAGGGCCATATTATATGATTAAGAATGATCTGCTATACAGAGTAGTCAGGGTCCAAGAGCAAGTCATAGAACAACTCTTGGTCTCACGGAAGCATCAGAGGGCAGTAATGGATCTGGCCCACAGCCATCTGTTCAGGGGCCATCTAGGGGTAGATAAGACCCTTGATCGGATTCTACAGAGGTTTTTTGGCCCAGCATTTATGCGGCGGTCTGGCGATATTGTACATCCTGTCTGGAATGCCAGATACATGGGCCCCGACCACACTAAGGGCCCCTCTGGCACCTCTGCCAATTATCGAGATCCCATTTGGGCCCCACCAAAAGCAACAGAATATGCGGCGCTGTTCTCTTTGAGACTAGCCGACGCTCTTTGCTGGACGGGGGTGTAGGCAGTCGTGGACACTCCTGAAAAAACCTTTCCTGTATGGGAGACCTTTGTGAATGTGTTGGGTCCTGGGGTAGGTGGGCTCAAGGGGAGCGCCATCCCCCCAGGGAAGTCAGGATACTGGAGGGCCGAAGGATCCTAATTGATCTTTGTCCCACCGCGAAAGCTGTAAACAAGGGGGGCGGTGTTGGATCACTGTCTCGCCAATAGGGCACACCTGGTTCTGGTTTAATTTGTTTCTGTATATATTGTCTGTAAAATATGGGGGCCGGTGGGTCAAAAGGAATTACCATCCCTCCAAAAGGCACACCAGCGTTTTATATGTATAAAATTATAGTCTTTTACTTGCAAGTTTTTGGAAAAAATGGAATTGGTATACCAGGGATGATTTAAAATTACGGTCTCCCATAGAGGGAAAGTTTTGACCTTGACAAGATTGTGCACCTCAGAGGCGCACTTCTGGACAAAGTTTGATGCATATTTTGATTGGTATGTATGGAGAAACAGAAAAACATTGCAGTGAATCTCAAAGGAGGAGTCTCAAGGACTCCCAGGAGAAACTTAAAACACAATTAAAGTAGACAAAGGAGAAATTGGGTTTTTTATAAGCCCCTGCTGGCCAGCAGATATCTCTCTACCCTTTAAGTCATCACTCCGCTTATTCCCTTGAATCAGGCTGGGCCATATGTAATCTGTATTATTGATGGCAAGCCCAACTTGTCTGCTAGATATTGGCGCGTCACGATCTATTCTCTGTGCCAGTGACTTCCGTTCTCTCCCTTTCTATTCTGAGACAGTAAATGCAGTAGGGGTGGGAAATACTCCTATTCCCCACCCCATCTCTTCACCTCTGACCGGTTTTTTTTGGTCCTCTGTCCTTGTTCGCCGGTTAACCTTTTGGGAAGAGACTTGCTATGTAAATTAAATTGTACATTGACACTCCAAAGGAGGAGACCGACCCCAGCCCTTCCTCGTTGCAACAGGAATTGCTGGCTAAGGTCTCTCTCGCCTTGTGAGCCGATCATGCCAACCAGGTTGGGTGCATTGGGTCTGCCCAACCTGTTAAGATTCGCCTAAACCCAGCAAGTCCCCTTCCCAAGGTGCAGCAGTATCCTCTATCAAAACAGGCCAAAGAAGAATCCAATTTGTTATTATCTCCTTAATTTAACAAGGAGTCATTATTCCTATGGTCAATAAGTGTAACTCCCCCATTTTATAGTGCTGTTAATGCGGCTGTTCTCCCTATTTTTTTCATTGTCCCTAGCCCTGTTATTATCCTTTTTTATAATGCACTGGTATTGAGGGGTTGTTACCGCCTCAAGAAAAGATTGTATTAAGTTTGGACATAGAGAAAAGGTTATTATTAAATAAGATGCATCTAGATATAATGTGTGTATGTAAATAAATAAAAGGGGGGTTAGCCAAAAAGCCCACCCTCCTTGCTAAATTGGTAGTGAAACAATGCCTGTGCCCATGGAAAGAAATAATGCAGCAAAGAAAAAAGGATCAGGCCCAAACAAGCAGGCAACCGCAGTTTGAGGAAGTTGAAAGAAAAAAAGTGGGAAGTTAACTCTGTAATTATTGGAGGGAATTAAGCAGTGAAACTATGTATAAATTTTAAAAGAAAAATTCTTGGTTTCTTTGCAGCCATTCCTTTGGGAATGTCTGTAGATAATCCAGGCAAGAGGTTATTTAAGTGAAATCATTTGATTATGAAAAAATTAGTCAAATTTGTTAAGGAACACTCCTGGTGTGTACAATCTTTGTTTTATAAGTGTAAGCAGAGTCAGGATGAGCTCTATCCTGACATCTGGTGGTGAATTATGGCGAGTGTGGAAAAGAACTCCAGGGGCTAATCTTGTTTGCATAGGCACACCCACTCGCCTGGCACGAAACAACAGCAACTGAAAGTGGTTACTTTGGCTGGTGTGGGATTCCCAGTTTCTCTGTTATTGGGGCAGGAAGAATAAAGTTTTGTTACCCTGATTCTGTGAATCAAGGCCAGTGGAACTGTTGTATGACAGAAGGACTGAGTGAGTCCTTCACCATTACCTAAGTAGCACTTGCTTGACAAGGGGCATGGGTTACAAAAACCCAGTGGATGGAGAGAGGATGGGGACAGGTATTTGTACCTGATGGTATGGGCTCCCTCTGAGGGTTTGAAACACCAATTGCACCACCTCGTCTCTCCACTGTTGAATGTCAGAGCTAACTTTGATTCCATTAGGAGTCTAGTTATAGGCTGCTGAGCTGAATTCACTTTTGGCCAATGGTGCACCAGCACTGGGGCTCCCCTACTATACTATGAGCTGAAATCGCTAAGAGCTGAAATCACAAAAGAGCTAAAGTTATTAAGAGCTGAGATCACTGAGTGCTGTGTTAACTAGTGGGGGAGCCTGAAGCTATATTGCTCAGCAGCTGGCGGAGCAATTTGTGGGGACGACTGGAGGAGCAGCGAGCGGCGCGGAGCCTTGCGGGGCCGGTTGGAGTAGCCCAAGGAACGGCGAGCGGAGCTGTTTGCGGGGATGGCTGGAACGGCTCACAGGTCAGTGAGCGGAGCGGAGTGGAGTGCAGTGGAGCGGAGCAGCTTGTAGAGCGGAGCAGTTCGTGGGATGGCAGGAAAGTGGACTGGCTCGTGGTGAAGGCTGCGGCGGAACCCCCATGGGGAAACAGATGGCTGGCCAGCCTCGGATCACGTAAGGTGCCCCTTAACACCCTGCGTGCCCCCCCCCTTTACTCTGGGGCTGCACTGACCAGGGACAGAGACTTTGGGGGTTGTTGGACTTTTGGGACTTTGGGTGGTTGCTGGACCCACGAGACTTTGGGGGTGTTGGACTTTGGGGACTCTGGGTGATTTTTGGGTTGCTGGATTCAAGAACCAAAGGGAAAGGACACAGCCCAATTTGCTGGGGTGGGTTTTGCTCATGGTTTGTGTTATGAATCCTGTTTGTGGTGTTTTTCCAATTTTATGCTGATGTCGTTTACCTCATGTTATTAAACATTTTCTGCTACACTCAGACTCCGTGCTTGCGAGAGGGGAAGTATTGCCTCTTAGAGGTACCCAGGGGGTGGTATGTAATTGTCCCAGATCACTGGGTGGGGGCTCGAGCCGGTTTTGCATTGTGTTATTGAAACGGAACCCCTAAATACAGAACCTGGCCCTTGTTGCTACCAACTTAGATGGGCAGAAGGGTTACATAAGTTTAAAATAAACTAGTGTTTAATTTTGGTATTTAGCATTTAATTCTTAAGATAACTTAATGTGTTATAAGATTTAAATTGTTTTTAATAAAAAGACCAAAGTTGTGGCTGCAGCAGAGTAGTCAAAGCCAGGAGAATGAAAAAAAATTTGAATCTGTTTTGGTAACAAATAGCAAATAAAAGCTGATATCAACTAATAAAGCCGCAAAATTGTTTTTGAAGTGTTGCTGGATACACCTTACACCCTGATCATCTTTGGCGCTCCCCGGACGGTTGCGCCTCAGGTGCTCTGGCCCTATTTGCTCGCGTGCATCACCAGATAGCACGCGTGAGCAAAGCGGGGGTTGATTGCTGCAGTTGAATAAGACTTTTCCTCTGTGGCCCAGCACTACTGCCAGCAACATAATGTTAGGCAGGCAGCACTTTTGCCTCTCTGGGGATCTTTTATAAATATTTAAATTAATTTAATTCAAATGTTTAAATGTTATAATTGTAAGTATGTGTTAGTTTTAGTAATGTATTTTTTTTTTTGTAAAAAGGCAGATGCCAAAACTGTTGTAAAACTTTTGTTTTAAGAATTTTGTATCACAATCTGGCATCCCTGGACTGATTATAAAAGAGTTATGTGCAGCTTCACAGATCCAGTATGGCCAAATGCCCTTTGAAGGCCCCTCCGAATCGAAAAACTGAACTCAGCCCTTATGAAATTCTAACAGGGCACCCGATGCAACTACCAGCAGTACCCTACTGGCCCTGGCTCAGAGCATTCATTTAATGGATGACACAGTGCTTGATTATTGCCAGGCACTAATGAAATGTGTTAGGTCTTTTTATATATAGCAGCCCTGCCACTCGCTAAAACCAGGAGACTGGATTTACATAGAGGTCCATCAGTGTGGAACCACCCTGGCACCATGCTGGAAAGGCCCATACCAAGTCCTGTCAACTATCAACACTGTGAAGTGCCAATAACTGACTGTCTGGACCCACATTTTGCACTGCAAAAAGGCCCCTCCACCCCACCCTGTGCCTTTGAATCTTGCTAAAAGAAAACAACCTCTCCACCTGAGGACATAATAAAGCCTCCAACCAAGCAAGGTGATTGTGCTAGTAACCCCTCCCTTGCTGCCTCACTGCCGGACAGCTAAGTGAACTAAGACTACGAAATCTCGAAGAATAGCTTGCGGAAGCTAGCCAAAACTACCTGAAAATGAAACTTTTCCTTAGCTTCTCCTTCTTAACGAACTTAGGGTGGGGATGGGGAAGTAATATTTTTAAATCTTAACCAATCAGTAGCCTCTGATTTAGCCTGTACCATATTGTAATATACCCCTATTTATATCATTGATATTAATGCCTTTTTGCCCTTTGTAAAGGTGTTTAACCAACGGATGTGGTATAATATTTTACAAAGAAGAGATGTGTTAGGACATAAGTGGACTGTAATTAATGCCACATTAGGGACCATTAAGTTTACACTGTTCTTATCCAGTTTTCAAATTATCTTTATATATCCAAATTGCTCTAAAGGAGCTGCCATTCAGCTAGCACAACAAAGGGCCTGGGCTTCTCCCAAAAAGAAAAGAGATTTGGCTGGACACCTGTGGGATGGGGCAAATAGTGCAGCTGCAATTTGGAATATCCACACACAAAAAAAACCCAACAGCATGAGAAAAAAAAATTAGGCCAATTGGAGAAGGCCACAGGGCTTATTACAGGGGCACAACTGACCCAGGTCCAGGCGGGGGTGGGTGAATTACATGTCGTTTCCACCCTCAGTTCTATAACCCAGAAGTTGCTTACAGAGATGGTTTGGAATATCATTGGTGCTGGGAAGGCATTGCAGTGGGACATGGCGTATTCAAAAGTCCAGGATTTTCTGAGTGACCAGCTAACGGCCATTCAAAGTGAGCACCAGGCCTGGCCCACTGCCCTTACAGACACCTCAGGAGTACCATCTAATCTGTGGCCATGGAGGCATACTTGGAGGTTTTCTGGGTGGAGGTGTGGACAGTCACAGTGCTCCTTCCAAACCTATGGACTGGTCAAAGGGATGTGGGCTCTCACATACCGAATCCTGCCAGGTCCATGGGGAGGATGCATCTGGGATTGGGTTATTCACTGAGACATTTGGGAAATCAAGCCACCTGGTAAGCCTAGCCGATTCATAGTTAGTGCTCCTGAAATAACACCCAAATTGGATTGGGATAGGAAACCAATGGACACTCTGGCCATTAGAACCCCCACAGCTCCAATGCATATATAAACTCAAGCCAGAGAAATTTGTCACTGTCCATAACAATGTTTGTTGGGAAGATAAGGGACTGGGAACCCTCCTGACAGGAGTCATGATCTTCCAGGCTAATAACAGCTGTGTATTTGTTAAGGCCCATATTGTATACAACGCCTATTTTAACCTTATTATGACTGCAGGCAGCCATATTGTCTATTGGCCTGTGGATAAAAATTTATAATCTATTCTCAGGTATCAAATGCCCTTTAGCTGGTCGACCCTGTGCCTGACCATTTCCAAACTCTGTTTTCATTATTACCAGAGGTCCAAAGGATTTCTGATTCATAGGGACAAATTCATATCCTTGAAAATATATATCAGATAGAAAAGGGTTCCTTTCAAACAGTCTATAGACTGTCTTCTTTTTATATTAGTCAAGATGTGTTGTGTGTGGTAACCAGAATTGTGCGTGAACCCCATCTTATCATCACCGTAAGTGGACTAACACTTGTAGTGGTGTTGGTTGGTTTGGGATTGTGCCTTTATTATTCTTGTTGCAAAAAACATTGCGGTATATATAATTTTCTGTTAGGACCAGTGCAAGGGAACAAGTGACATTAATGATTGTTAATAAAATCTTTGATGAAAGTTGGGATGAAGAAAGGGAAAGGGAAAGAAAGAAAATCAATGGGCTCATGAATGTGGAAGTTTAGGCCAAAGGTGGCGCCAGAAGCGCCAAAGGGGGGGGAACTGTGGAGGAAAAATGGACTAAGGCCTAAACTTTGGTCAAGTGAACTGTATGTAGGGTCAGGTGAACTGTATGTGTGACCTGGAGGGAAGGGGGGAGGTAAAAAGGAGAAGGGTAGACAGAAATCATAAAAGCAGAACTAAGTGTAAAAATTATAAAAGTAGAATTAACCTTTGTAACAGACTATGATTAATAGATGTCAGGTGACAGAGCAAGAAACCGCAAAGGGCAAACTAAGAATAACAGGAAAGCTTGCTATGCTATATTCCCTTTTAAGGATATTGTATTCCATTTATGGCAATAATGTTAATAAGAAAGTATGTATTACTAATTGTGGTTTTGTCCTATATAAGCTCCTGTATTTTATCTGTTGGGTGGGTGTTCGGCTGCCTTAGCTGACTCCCCCATGCATGCATGTTTGATTGGTCAATAAAGGAGCCTCAGGCTGTCTGATCCAAAATCAATCGTGTGGTCAATTTTCCACAACAGGAGGTTCCTCAGGCTTCCACTGGATTCTCCCCCTTCGAGCTGTTATATGGTCGCTACCCCAGGGGCATACTGGATCTGGCTAAAGAAGACTGGGAAGAACAGCCAAACCCTGGGAGAAACGTTGTGGAACATGTGCTGCAGATGAAAGACAGAACAGCCCACGTCGCCCCCCTTGTGTGCGAACACATGGAGAAGGCCCAAGGGGCACAACGGACAAACTACAATCGCCAAGCAACGACCTGGAAGTTCCAGGTGGGGGACCGGGTGATGGTGCTCATACCCACGGCCGAGAGCAAGCTCCTGGCCAGGTGGCAGGGGCCGTACAAGGTAATAGAAGCTATAGGAGAAGTCGACTATAAGGTCCGACAGCCGGGTCGCCGGAAGCTGGAGCAGATCTACCATATAAATCTGCTGAAACCTTGGCAGGATAGCGGAGCTCCGGTGGTTGCGCTAGGGGCACCATCCCCTAAAAGCAACCAGCCTGACCAGGTGGTAATATCTCCGGAGTTGACTCCGGAACAACGATCAGAAGTGATCAGCCTGATCAAACGCAACCAGGATGTGTTCTCAGAAAAGCCAGGCAGGACTATGAAGGTTCACCATCACATCCTCACAGAGCCTGGAGTAAAGGTGAACGTCAAGCCATACCGGATCCCGGAGGCCAAGAGAGAAGAGATTAGGACAGAGGTCAGGAAAATGCTGGCCTTAGGAGTCATTGAAGAATCTCATAGCCAATGGTCTAGTCCCGTACCTAAGCCTGATGGCAGCATGAGGTTCTGCAACGACTTCCGCAAGCTCAATGAGGTGTCACAATTTGATGCGTACCATATACCCAGGATAGATGAGCTGATTGACAGATTGGGAAAAGCACAGTTTACGTCTACCCTTGACCTCACCAAGGGCTATTGGCAGATCCCCCTGGCCAAGGCCGACAAGGAGAAGACAGCCTTTGCAACTCCAGAAGGACATATCAGTACACTGTTCTCCCCTTTGGGTTGCATGGGGCCCCCGCTACTTTCCAATGGCTAATGGATAAACTGTTGCGACCCCATGGAAAGTATGCGGCAGCCTATCTTGACGACGTCATCATATATAGCCCCAACTGGGAGATGCATGTGGAGAAGGTGGAAGCAGTCCTGGACACCCTGAGGAAGGCAGGGCTGACTGCCAATCCCTCCAAATGTTCAATCGGGTTAGCTGAGGCCAAGTACCTTGGGTATATAGTGGGGAGGGGCGTGGTGAATCCCCAGCTCAACAAGTTAGAAGCTATACAGAAGTGGCCCCAACCACTCTGGAAAAAACAGGTCAGAGCATTCCTGGGAACTATAGGGGTTCTATAGGCGGTTCATTCCCCACTTCGCCACCAGGGCATGCCCATTAACGGACCTAACAAAAGCTCGGGGCCCAGACCAATAAAATGGTCTGCTGCAGCCGAAGGTGCTTTTGCGGATCTGAGGACGGCCCTCTGCACAGACCCCGTACTAGTAGCCCCAGACTGGGGGAAGGAGTTTATCCTACAAACCGATGCCTCTGAAGTAGGGCTGGGAGCAGTGCTTTCACAAATGGTCGGAGATTACGAACACCCCGTCCTCTTCCTCAGTAGGAAGCTCCTACCTAGGGAAGGGAAATACGCCGTAGTGGAGAAGGAATGCCTGGCGATAAAATGGGCCATAGAAAGCCTCCACTACTATCTACTTGGACGGAGGATTACCCTTGACACGGACCATGCCCCTTTGCAGTGGATGCACCAAAACAAGGACAAAAATGCAAGAGTAACAAGATGGTTCCTGTCGCTTCAACCCTTCCACTTCACAGTAAGACATAGATCTGGAACCCAACATGGCAATGCGGATGGCCTGTGGAGAGTGCACTGCTTTCCGACCAAGTAGCCCAACCCCCTAGTGTTGAGCGGGGGGGAGGAGGGAAATAAGTGGTAAACCCAGGACAAACGGCTACAAAAGGGGGGGGGTAGTAATTAGTCCCAAGGGGTTAAAAAGGCCTCTCCCAATAAACTGAGGGGAGATAACTGCGGGGAAATAAGGTTCCGCTGGAAAAGGGGTTACCAGGGAACTAATTAGGTTCAGCTGGATCCAACTGCTTGAGACCTTTTTAAACCCTCCCCAGTGTGGAAGGGGCGGGGGAGAGTGAGAGAAGCAGGGAAGCTGCCAGTAAGTTAGGTGCAGCAAGGCTCTGAACCCTTCCAGCAAGGAAGGCTGCACTCTGTCCCCAGAAGGGAAGAAAAACAAGCACAAGGGACTGACTGAGGGAAGGAATAGCCAGACCCTGTGCTACCTATGAGGATTTGCTTTGCCCAAGCCTGTGTCTCCAAGGCTAAAAAGGACTGAGCCTGTTGAGGAGAAGAAGGTACTTTGCCACACAAAGCACAGTAATAGTTTCCAGCAGACACTAAAGGACATACTACAAATATGTGCCCCCTGACAATAGACACAGCTCAGTCAGTGGTGGGACACTCCACTGCCCCCTAGGCTGGACAGACACACCGCCCCAGGGATTCATTCTTATATACAGGTACAAACAAGTTACACATCATTCCTGATGTATTGAGGTGCAACCCCTCTATGTAGCAAGGTGCTGCCTCTCACCTTGTACATGTTGGTTCGAACAAAACAACTCTATCCATCATATTACCCGTTTGCCCCTGTCTTTATGATGAGTCAGCCTGTTCCTTGTTATGTGTGTGGAATGTGCAAGTATCGGAGTGTTCTGGTATCTCTAGTGTCCTGTAGCTTTTAGGTATATGTATTTTTGCAACCTCAGCCCTTTCTTTGCCAGCTTCTGTGAGCAGGGCCTACTTCTGGCTAACAGCTTAACTTTGTTTTATGTTAGCAAAGTCTTGGCCATTACTTTAGTTCAGGCCTTAGGCCTCATACCGGGTCGCTGATACAAGGGTTTATGTTTCAGGGCCTGATCTTCCCACATTCCCCCATTTGTCGTCTTTTTATGGGGAGGATGTTTACCCATCGTCCCAGAAAAGCATAATGCATGGACTAAAGATAACCCAGTGGGCTAAACACTGTTATGTGGTTACCTTATTTTGCCATCCATACATTCATGCCCCATCCGTCCCTTAGTCTGCACATTCCCTCATACGACAGATAGACAGATTTTATCCAATTATTATTTTTTTTAGTCCCTTATGGTGGGCCTGGGAATGTTAGGCCCGGGACCTTCACTGAGGTGTGGGGGTCTGTGCTTGTGTATTGTTAACTTCACTGAATGGTCTGAGACAGCCTTTGCTGGTATTTGTTAGTCAATACTAAGGGCTTCGTTAAGAAAGACAGATATCTAAACTATCTAGATAACATGACTATATGAACATAAATGACTATTTATCATGATTGCTATATGGATGATAAATGATCCTATATGATATATGAAGGGGGCTTATATACTGAGCAATATATGCTTTACATCTTACTCCTTGAAATGATTATTTGGTTGAACCACAGCAGTATTGATTGCCATTTCCATCCCCTTCTTCACTCGACGCTGTAGCTTAGCTTTCTTGGTTTGATGTAACATATAGCAGCACATTCCCATGAGAACAACAACTGTTAGGGCCTGGATCCCCATTAGGATTACGCTAAGGGTTCAGACCACTGGATGTAAAGTCACATCCTCCGGAACTGCCCACCAGGGTGTTTCCACCTCTCTTTGGATATTTTCTATTTCATTCACCTGTTGCTGGATCAATTGAGTTATTGGTATTAGGGATTCTTTAGTTCTTGCCACCAAATCGTGTATATCCAATTGCATGCGTTCCACGTGGGGGACAGTTCAATCAGTAAGTCTTGCAAGCGTTTATGTGGGATGATCGTTTCAGTGACAGTGGTGCCTTCGCTTGTTGGCCAGAAGGCCTGGGTTCCTATTTGAATGGTACTGGTAACAGGCACTCAGAACCCAGCATCACTTGTAGGGCAAATGTTGCCAGCTATGGAAAAATTATGATAACCTATAGCTCAGGCCACGTCCTGAATTCGTACTACCTCAGTAACCAGTTCCTTTTGTTCCAGTCGAGCCCAGCCTTTTCTTGTGTCATTAATATCAATTGTGGCATAGCATTCACACAGCCACCATCCATTATGTTTTCCGCAACATGCTTGATTAATTTCCGAGCCAGTTTCAGTTACTAAGCGCACAGTGGGATAATGCTGTACATAGGTCTATGTTTCAGGGCCTCATCTTCCCACAGCCTGGAATCCTGGGCTGTCACTGCACCTGCCTGTGTTTCATGGAAAGTTCATTAAACCTCATGCTTCTATGAAACATTTTGGGTTTGACAAACTGATATTTTGGGTTTGACAAACTGATATTTTCAAATAAAACCCATTTTCATCAGAAAATTCCCAACTAACATGATTTCAGAGCTGGGGATTTAAGAAATGCACCAAATATGAGAATTGGCAATGTTGTATTTAGGGTCTGATTCACCACTGTGTTACTGCAGTTTTCCACCTGTTCATTTCCACAGACTTCAGTGTAATTTACTGGTTGAAAACTGGACTAACACAGAGGGTAAATTGGGCCTTTAATTTTTCTACTTTTTTCTTCCAGCCACTCTTAATTTTGTTTGTGCTTCTCAGATTTCTTCAAAATTGTTGACAACTTTGGCAGTTCCTGTACATTTTGAACCCACAGCACTCCACATTGCTGATCTCTAATCATAGAAGTAGGCATTTTACTCCAGGGTTCAATTAGTAATACAAGTATGAAAAAAATCTCAGCATTGAAATAGCATGAAAAGCCAAACTGTCAGGAAGCACATCCTCGTTAGGGTTTTCATTGTGCTGAATACAATTTTGTTCTAAAGAGAGAATTTTATGAGGGTTGGTCTGTGGTCACATATCATAATAGCTGATCTGTCATCACACTGCTGTGCATTTGGAAAAGCTGTATCCTTCACACAGTAATGGACTGTGCTGTAGAGACAAGAAGGCATAAAAAAGCCATTCCCTCTAAAAGAGGATTTTTTCCCACATTACCAAGAAACTTTCCTTACCCTGACTAAAAGTGGAATGAGTCTGCAGATGCACCTTCAGGAAGATCTTTGAGAGATGTTCAGCCCTTTTAACTGATGATAGAACTAAGCAGGAGCGCCGCCAGCTTTTTTGCCGCCCTAGGCAGTGGAAGGTCCCGCCCCCGAAATGCCGCCCCCGACAGAGGCGGCGGAAGGTCCTGCCCCCGAAATACCGCCAATGACCGGGGTGGCCGAAGATCCGGCCGCTGCGGTTGCCGCCCCCCAAATGTTAGCGTCCTAGGCGACTGCCTCGGTCGCATAATGTGTTGCGCCGGCCCTGGAACTAAGGTGTTGTAGGATATTTTACCCAGGTGCAGTCTGGCTTATTTTAGGTGGGAGTTTTTTCTTTTATAGCTAGGGGACCACTCCCCCAAAGGCTTGCTGTTGCTTTTGCAATGAAAGCAACTCGTTTTCAAACGTAGGTGCCTATTTCGGTGCCTGGAAAGTCTGGGTGCTCACCTGTTGCTTGTGGAAACCTTCCATTATTGTGTCCAAGGGCATCATTTCATGCAATGGCTCCACTTCTCATGCTTTAACTGTGCATGATTTGCAGACACAACTCAGGTACCCACAGCTGAGTTTGAGCTTGAGTGTCAGCATGGAGTAGTTACCGTGGAGGGTTTAAACCTACCAGGCAGTGAACACAACATAAAGCCAGTGGAGACATGAAGCTTAGTGTGGTTCTATTTGGGTCAGGAATGAATATATAGTAATATACAGATGGTGGGTGCCATGGCTAATATGGAACTAGTGTTAATACTGAACTCTTTTATATAGACAAGTGTTCTTTCTTGGTGTTACAGTCTTTGTTACCCAAGTGCGTGGTTGTAATGAAAACCAGATCTTTGTTGCCCTAGAGTTTAATTTGCTCTGCATTGTTCTAGCCACTTTTCTTGCCTCCTGAATTGTGAAGGTGAATGATGCCTGTCCAGATTCTCTTTTGTTTCTTCCTGGTTGCAGCAACAGAAGCAGGGATAGAGGGAGGGAGGAGAAGATGGGGTAGAGTTCACATTTTAATTGTCAGTTCAACAGTCCATTATCACCATTGTTGGGGTCTAGCTAGGGACATCATTTACAGAGAGGATGTGGGCATTTGCTCTCTCCCAGACTTACAGCTATGTTTTATGCAACACATCTATTTTAATACTAAATAATGAATTTATTTAGTTAAATTTTTGCACACTGTGACAACCTTCGCTTATATCTCATTTTTCTAGAGTCCTGGGGACAACAGAATGTATACTTCAGTAAAACACTTGCAGTATAATGTAGGGAACGAGATCTGAACTTTGGAGTCTTAGCATTCCCAGAATAGCCACTGACGTTGATGTGAGATTGGGGTGTGCAAGGACTGTGGGATCTGGTGCTCATTCTCAGATGGTGGGTACCATGCTGAGCTGTCACAATTTAATGTGTATCAATATTTGTCAAAAAATGGAGCCATCATATGTGAAAAATGGGGCCGTTTCCTTCAGCGAGGAACAGGTTGTGAAGCTGGTAGAACAGCTGTGGTGGTTAAAGTCTCCTACTCACTCAGACTACAGCTGTGCACCATCTTCCCTCCCCCAGACTGACCTCTGATTCTTTTTGCTGGTTCCTCTGTGTGGAAGTTACTTTAATTTTGCAGAGCCAGTGAACGTTGGCAGTAGTGTAATGTAATGAGCTATTACATGCACTTCACCCAGTGCATAACTTATACCACCACTGTCTATGTTACTGCAGAGTTTGACCCAGAGACTTGCAGGGGAGTTACATCAACATACACCAGA
>NW_020664436.1:58369280-58373132 GCF_002925995.2 Terrapene triunguis
CCTGCTCACATGCTGTTACACTATTAGTGTTTTTTACTGCCTATAAATTCCTTCAGTTCCATAGGGAACTAGCTTTAACTCCTCACACACTAATCTACATTTGCCCTGACTGCTAAGATCTCTAATGATTTACATTAGAGCTGCTTAAAACGTTGCCTCTCCAGCAGAGAAATCAAAGAAGCTCTTTGGGGCAGGGACTATGTTTTTGTTCTGTGTTAATACAGCAGAGCCCCCCACATCTCCCATGCTCTGCCTATCAGATTGGGGAGGGAAGCTCGTGGCTTCTTCCCTGCGGCGGGGCTAGGGGCTTCTGCCCTGCAGGGAGAGGGATCTTGGGGCTTTAGGCCTGCAGGGGATAGGAGGAGGGGAGAGATCGGGACAGAAACCCCACACTCCAGCAGGTGTCGCCCCACACTCGGCAGGTTGTGTGTGTCTTGAGGCTCTCAAACTTCTGAAGATTGTATGTGTCTTGGAGGGTCAGTAAGTTTGGCCACCCCTGCAATATATAATATTATGCTAACTAACATTTCTTCTACCACCTGTAGTTGCAGTACAGTTCGGTCTTCAGATCTGACTTGCTTTTTAACTCACAATGTGCTCTACAATACAAGCTGTTTAAATCATCTTCGCTTTCTTTAGAAAATATTTCTGCCGGACATCCCCTCCCATCAATCTCTCCCACAGCTCCTCGGTTTATATATACAGAGAAAAAGCCACCCTCTTTCAGACTATGGCAGCAGAGTTAGGACATTGCTTAGGTTGTTTATTCTCCCTTGTACAGCGCTACTTTCTGCTCCAACAAACTGTTGGGGCGCTTCATAATACTGACATAGCACCTTTTCAAAATGCATAAAGTCAACTGAATATATTTTAATTATTTAATTCATATAGCCCCCTTGTGGGGCAGGTAAATAAGCATTTTTGCTGTTTTATGTATGTGGAGACAGAAGTTCAGAGGGATCATGAGGCACCAGAACTACAACTCCCATGAGACACCGTGGCAGCATATCCAGATGAAAAATTTTGAGTTTGCAGCTGAATTTTTCAATTTTCAGTTGAAAATTTTTGGTTTCCAATTTTTCACCAAAAAGTTGCAATTTACCATTTTCTGACCACTCTAATAACCCAGGTCTCCTGTTTCCTAAGTCCACGTCTTACTGAGTAATGAACAAGTCCCTGTCTGACCCATTTGCAAATCAGAAAAAATTACTGTAGTTATTTCAAACAATTCTCAGATCAAATCAAACAGCCAGGAAAACGATTCAGAGAAGAAAAATATATGAAAAAAGTCATGAATCCTAGACTGTCTCATCTTTCCCTGCACCACACCACAATTGCCACGTTAGCCCCAAACACAGGAGTCAGCAAGGAACCAGTCAGCAGTAGCCACTCCCTGAGAGCCTCCTCAGCTTGTGCAGCCTGTTCCATGCAGCATGTGATTTTTGGAAGCCACACATGCATGGTTTGTCATTTTGCGGGATGCTGCTGCAGTATTAACCCTTATTCTTCCTGTCTGGATTTCCTTCCATAAGGCTGGGTACTGGATGTGATCATGTACGTAGTGTTAGTGGTCTGCATCCAAATGTTTGTAGAAAGTGAACTGTCATTCCCACATACATCCTCAAGCCAAAAAGAGAAGGACAATAAATCAAGTGCCAACTTCAACTCAACTAAGAAGGTGATAGTGTGGATCTCTCAGTGAAATAGGTAATCATAATTATCTCCTTTTTAAAGATGGAGAGGCTGAGATACAATAAAGTGAACTTGCTGGGAGGGCACTGAGGTCTATCAAAGTAGCCTGAGGATTGAAATTTAAGAGGACTAGGTTATAACCCTGGGTCAGAGACTGAGCTGCAGTGTAACCTCAGGTACAGGTGATGAATGAGCCCCTCTTCTCCATCAGCAAAACTGGAACTCAGTACCACCTGACCCTGAGTCCTGTGGCACTTGCTCCATTAGACCTTGTAGAGTAGGAGTTCGGTTTACAAAATGTTGGAGCATCCTTGAAATATTTTAGATTAGTCATTTCGTTATGTATCTGAGGGTACCTCTACACTGCCAAAAAAAAAAAAAAAACCCATGGCAGTGTGTCGCAGTGCCCTGGTCAACTGATTGGGGCTCATGCTACGGGGCCAAAACTAGCAGTGCAGTCGTTTGGGCTTGGGCTGGGGCCTGGACTCTGAAACCTGGGAAGGGGCTCAAAGGTCGGGCTCCAGTCCAAGCCCAAATGTCTACACTGCTATTTTTAGCCCCATAGTGTGAGCCAGAGTCAGTTGACCTGGGCTCTGACACTCACTGCCATCGGTCTTTTTTTTTGCAGTGCAGACATACCTTGAGTGACTATGCTCATGTGCACATCATATCTATCATTAGCCCAGACAGCAGCTTAAATATTAATAGAATTTTCCATTGTGCAAGTGGAGATCCAAATATTCAAATGCTCTTTCTTATCCCACTTTTGGCATTCATGTGTTCATCATGGGCTGGCTTTCACTAGATTACATACAAGACTCCAAGTCACATAATACATTCAGATAAAGGTCATCTGGTATCCCATGATCTCCCTAACCTCTGGAATTCACAAGGAGACTTTCCAGCAGAAACCAAGCTCTTTCTTCAGATTATCAGAGCTCACTGAGCATCTCCTTTTGGAAAACCTTTCTTCTTCACAGATTCTGATAATCTTTCCAGATAAATCTTTTATACCAACACAGATTTCTTTTCTTCACTTCTACACTTATTTTTAAACTATGCTTCTGCCATGAACTAGAATGAAAACATTTTAAAAATGCTTGAGTTTTTAAAACTTTTTAAAACACCCACACAGTAGTCTGTGCATGTGAGTTTTGATTTTCACCTTCTGTTGAAGCTTTGTTAGCTTTTCTGTCTGTCTTATAAGTTTTGGCTTCTTCCTCTTTTGTGCTAAGCTGCTCTTTGATAAGGTTCAGCTGGGGAAAGCCAACCCTCCCAGGACCCAATCAGCTTTTTACATCAATTAAGCTAATTGACAGAAGGCTTAACACATTTCTTAATTATGACTGCAAATGCTTTCTTGGAAGAAACCCCAAAGCACAGAAAAAAAAATCTTTCCTAATAAAATAATTAAGAAAAAGTCTTCAAAGGTAAAACTCTGGGAAAGGAAGTTTAGTGATGGGTAACTACCACTTCAAGACCTAAATCTACACTGGGCCAGAATGACTATAATGCAGCAATACTCAACATGTGTCTTGTAATAAAATGGGAAATAATTAAAGGGTGGTGAAGAAGTTGAGTTAAAAACACAACTAACAAGAATAAAATTGCCCTCCAGGAACAGACAACTTTTGCTAGTGTAGACACTGAACTGCAAAACAAGCATCTGCTGTCTTGAAAGTCCTTCCATTTCTATATACTTCTTTATAGACATATTACATGGATCATTGTTTTCCAGATAAGTTTAATTCCTTTGGTACATTGAGCCTCAGGTCAAGGTTGAACAGCACTGGGCAACAAGTCAGAACTAATACACACTGACTTTTTGTCAGGTACTAGATTGGAAGGTCTGACATGATTTATACTGCATTCATATTGGTGGTATTAATCACTTAGGCTATGTCTACACTACAGAATTAGGTCGGATTTATAGAAGCCGGTTTTATAGAAACCGGTTGTATGCAGCCGATTGTGTGTGTCCTCACCTAAAATGCTCTAAGTGCATGAAGTCGGCGGACCGCGTCCACAGTACCGAGGCTAGCGTCGACTTCCGGCGCATTGCACTATGGTACCTATCCCACAGTTCCCGGAGCCTCCGGCGCCCATTGGAATTATGGGTTGAGATCGCAATGCCCGGATGATGCAAAGCAGTGCCGCGAG
>NW_020664436.1:58373142-58387156 GCF_002925995.2 Terrapene triunguis
AGACGTGGGGCTAGATTGCTACACAGCAGCAACCCCTTGCCTTTTGGGCAGTAGATAGCATATTACGATTGGTATCCATCGTTGTCGTACTGCAGTGGGTATCAGATGGTGCAATAGACCTGAAGGCTTACTGCCAAGCGCCCAGTATTTGCTGCCAAGCACCCAGAAAATGCCAAGGGCTATCAGTCATGCTGCGCCGTCGTCTTAAGATGTAAAAAATAGATTTATTCTCCATTCATTTGCTTCCCCCCTCCCTCCTGCTAAACCCAGGCTTTTGAGTTCAATCTTTGGGGGGGGGGGCATTCTGTGTGACAGTTGTTTGTGTTTCTCCCTGATGCAAAGCCACCTTTCTTGATTTTCATTCCCTGTACCTGTACGCGGTGTCACTCGCCCCTCCCTCCCTCTCTCCCTCCCTCCCTTCTTCCCCTGGTCCGTCAGATACTACTTTCGCGCCTTTTTTTCAGACCAGACGCCATAGCCAGCACTGGGATCATGGAGCCCGCTCAGATCACCGCGGCAATTCTGAGCACTATGAACACCACGCGCATTGTCCTGGAAAACATGCAGAGCCTCCTGGACATGCCAAAGCCAAACCAGGACCAGCTGAGGAGGAGGCGATTGCAGCGCGGCGACGATAGTGATGAGGAAATTGACATGGACCTCTCACAAGGCACAGGCCCCAGCAATGTGGAAATCTTGGTGTTACTGGGGCAGGTTCATGCCGTGGACCGCCGATTCTGGGCCCGGGAAACAAGCACAGAGTGGTGGGACCGCATCGTGTTGCAGGTCTGGGACGATGCCCAGTGGCTGCGAAACTTTCGCATGCGTAAGGGCACTTTCATGGAACTTTGTGACTTGCTTTCCCCTGCCCTGAAGCGCCAGAATACCAGGATGAGAGCAGCCCTCACAGTGGAGAAGCGAGTGGCGATAGCCCTGTGGAAGCTTGCAACGCCAGACAGCTACCGGTCAGTCGGGAATCAATTTGGAGTGGGCAAATCTACTGTGGGGGCTGCTGTGATCCAAGTTGCCAGGGCAATGAGAGACCTGGTGATATCAAGGGTAGTGACTCTGGGAAACGTGCAGACCATAGTGGATGGCTTTGCTGCAATGGGATTCCCAAACTGTGGTGGGGCCATAGACGGAACCCATATCCCTATCTTGGCACCGGCGCACCAAGCCGCCGACTACATAAACCGCAAGGGGTACTTTTCAATGCTGCTGCAAGCCCTGGTGGATCACAAGGGACGTTTCACCGACATCAACGTGGGCTGGCCGGGAAGGGTACATGATGCTCGCGTCTTCAGGCAGTCTCTTCTGTTTCGAAAGCTGGAGGAAGGGACTTTCTTCCCGGACCAGAAAATAACCATTGGGGATGTTGAAATGCCTATCGTGATCCTTGGGGACCCAGCCTACCCCTTAATGCCATGGCTCATGAAGCCGTACACAGGCAGCCTGGACAGTAGTCAGGACCTGTTCAACTACAGGCTGAGCAAGTGCCGAATGGTGGTGGAATGTGCATTTGGCCGTTTAAAAGCGCGCTGGCGCAGCTTACTGACTCGCTCAGACCTTAGCGAAAAGAATCTCCCCATTGTTATTGCTGCTTGCTGTGCGCTCCACAATATCTGTGAAAGTAAGGGGGAGACATTTATGGCGGGGTGGGAGGTTGAGGCAAATCGCCTGGCCGCTGATTACGCGCAGCCAGACACCAGGGCGGTTAGAGGAGCACAGCAGGGCGCGGTGCGCATCAGAGAAGCGTTGAAAACCAGTTTTGTGACTGGCCAGGCTACGGAGTGAAACTTCTGTTTGTTGCTCCTTGATGAACCCTCTGCCCCTCCCCCACCACCCTGTTAACTCTACTTCCCTGCAAACCAACCACCCCACCCTCCCCTACTACCCTCCCCCCTTCGAGCACCACTTGCAGAGGCAATAAAGTCATTGTTGCTTCACATTCATGCATTCTTTATTAATTCAGCACACAACTAGGGGGATAATTGGAAAGGTAGCCCGGGATGGGTGGGGGAGGAGGGAAGGAAAAGGACACACTCCAATTTAAAACTTTAAAACTTATTGCTATGGAAATCATCTAGGGTGGAGTGAGTGGGTGGCCGAAGGCCCCCCCACCGTGTTCTTGGGCGTCTGGGTGAGGAGGCAATGGGACTTGGGGAGGAGGGCTGCTGGTTACAGAGGGGCTGTAGCGGCGGTCTCTGCTCCTGCTGCCTTTCCTGCAGCTCAACCATACGCAGGAGCATATCACTTTGATGCTCCAGCAGCCGGAGCATCGACTCTTGCTTTCTGATTACAAGTTGACGCCACCTCTCCTCTTCAGCCCGCGTTTCAGCACGCAACTTCTCCTCTTCAGCCCGCGATTCAGCACGCCACCTCTCCTCTCGCTCATATTGGGCTTTTTTAAAATCAGTCATTGACTGCCTCCACGCATTCAGCTGTGCTCTGTCAGCGTGGGAGGCAGTCTGAAGTTCAGTAAACATTTCGTCACGCGTCCTTCGCTTCCTTCTTCGAATATTCACTAGCCTCTGCGAAGGAGTAAGATTTGCAGCTGGTGGAGAAGGGAGAGGTTGTTAAAAAAGATACATTTTAGAGAACAATGGGTAGACTCTTTCACGTTAGATTTTGCTGTTCACAACATCACACAGCACATGTGCTTTCGTTACAAGGTCGCATTTTTCCTCTTATATTGAGAGTCTCCTGGTTTGGTGTGAGAGATCACTCACGCAGTGCCAGGACACAGATTTCAGCTTGCAGGCAGCCATGGTAAGACATATAGTCTTTGGGCTTTTTTAACCTTCTTAACATGTGGGGATGGTTTCAAACAGTTCTGCCCTCATTTCCCATACCAAGCACCCGTGCCATTTAAAATGGGTTTGCAATGTAAAAGGAGGGGCTGCGATTTCAGGTTTAACATGCAGCACAAACCCAACTAACTCCCCTCCCCCACACACCCAATTCTCTGGGATGGTCACTTCAACCCCCCCCCACCGCGTGGTTAACAGCGGGGTATATTTCTGTTCAGCAGAGCAGGAAGGGGCACCTCTGAATGTCCCCTTAATAAAATTGCCCCATTTTAACCAGGTGACCGTGAATGATATCACTCTCCTGAGGATAACAAAGAGAGATAAGGAATGGATGTTGTCTGCATGCCAGCAAACACCGGGACCATACGCTGCCATGCTTTGTTATGCAATGATTCCAGACTACGTGCTACTGGCCTGGCGTGGTAAAGTGTCCTACCATGGCGGACGGGATAAGGCAGCCCTCCCCAGAAACCTTTTGCAAAGGCTTTGGGAGTACATGAAGGAGAGCTTTCTGGAGATGTCCCTGGAGGATTTCCGCTCCATCCCCATACACGTTAACAGACTTTTCCAGTAGCTGTACTGGCCGCGATTGCCAGGGCAAATTAATCATTAATCATTAAACACGCTTGTTTTTAAACCATGTGTAATTTTTGCAAATGTACACTCACCAGAGGTCCCCTGTGTGCCCTCAGGGTCTTGGGTCAGTTCGGGGGTTACTGTTTCCAGGTCCAGGGTGACAAACATATCCTGGCTGTTGGGGTAACTGGTTTCTCCGCTTCCTTGCTGCTGTGAGCTATCTATGTTCTCTCCATCCTCATCTTCCTCGTCCGCCGAACCCGCTTCCCCGTTTGCAGAGAGGGACTCATAGAACACGCTTGGGCTAGTGGTGGCTGCACGCCCTAGAATGGCATGCAGCTCCGCGTAGTAGCGGCATGTTTGCGGCTCTGCCCCGGACCTTCCGTTTGCGTCTCTGACTTTGTGGTAGGCTTGCCTTAGCTCCTTAATTTTCACGCGGCACTGCCGCGCGTCCCTGTTATGGCCTCTGTCCTTCATGGCCTTGGAGATCTTTTCTAATGTTTTGCCGTTTCTTTTACTGTTTCGGAGTTCGGCGAGCACTGCTTCATCTCCCCAGATGGCGATCAGATCCTGTACCTCCCGTTCGGTCCAGGCTGGAGCTCTTCTGCGATCCTGGGACTGGGACTGGGACTCCATCATGGTTACCTGTGCTGATGGGCTCTGCATGGTCACCTGTGCTCTCCACGCTGAGCAAACAGGAAATGAAATTCAAACGTTCGCGGGGCTTTTCCTGTCTACCTGGCCAGTGCATCTGAGATGAGAGTGCTGTTCAGAGCGGTCACAATGAAGCACTGTGGGATAGCTCCCGGAGGCCAGTAATGTCGAATTCCGTCCACACTAACCCAATTCCGACCCCCTAAGGCCGATTTTATCGCTAATCCCCTTGTCGAGGTGGTGTTAGGAAACCGGTTTAAAGGGCCCTTTAAGTCGACAGAAAGGGCTTCGTAGTGTAAACGTGTCCAGGCTTAAGTCGATTTAACGCGGCTAAAGTCGACCTAAACTCGTAGTGTAGACCAGGCCTTAGACTGTATTTGCAAAACACCCCTCATATTTCCATAAAGCTCTGAGTAACATCAGAAGCAGCTTATATATTTAATATAATATTGCATATTAAAATACAATTCTCTAGCTTCCATTTTGGAGTCAAATCAATTACATCATCAAAACGATAATGAAAATGACACTTCAGATTTTTCGATACCTGCCCTTGCTTGCTCTCCCGATTTCCCCGCTTGTTACTTTACCACTGTTTCCCTGTGCTTTGTGCTATGTGAAGACGATAGAAAACGGCAATTCAATATTTTTCACAATACCTGTAGGCGTGAAATATTTTAGGAGCAGTCTTTCCTGGTGGGTTTGAACATCTGGCCACCCTACTTGATAATCACACTAGCAGTGTTAGGTTTTTTTTTAAGTGTCTAAGACACATAAAGAACAAACAACAGTTTAGTGAGTTGAGCCCTTAGGGAGTAATGTTTAAAGCAGTGCAGAACAGCTATATACATAAATTCCTTGGACATATTTCCCATGTAGTACATTTAAAACCAACATTCTAGTGCTAAACACAGCTCTATCAGAGCTGGAATAAGTGTTGAACTACAGTAGTACCTTAAAATATATGGCCCACATCTAGCTGCTTGCGTGTGAGAACACAACGGAAGGAGAAGGCACAGGAAGCTCATTCTTCTCTCTAATCCTGTTTGCTGAACACTGAGGATGATGAAGTGCACCTCGGTAAGTCCAACATGGTGGGGGCTATTTCAGGCCAGAGTACAGCCGTATAATTGGTTTCTTAATCTAATTAAGAACATGCTTCACTATGCAGAATCTGGTGAATCACAACATATTGGTTCTGCAAGTCAAGGACTTCCATTGATTTCAACTGGCTTTAGATCAAGCCTAGATACCTTACTTTGTTTTTTCATCCCGCTTCTCTTCATTTTCTAGAATTGGAATCAGGTCCTTACCAGCGAAATTAATACTCAGCATTGCATACAACAGAAAGGTAACATTCTTCTTGACCCTGCTACTTCATATGATATTCTTGCCACAGTGTTACACAGCATACCTGACCTTTTTGGATGAGATGTATCCTACAAATCTTCTTCCTTCTTCCACATGAACCCCTACGTGCAGGACCTCTTCTCTGACCAGGTCTACCCATACCTCCAACTTGTTATGCTTCATCTCCCTTCTTAGAATGCACTTCTTCCAAAAGATCTATAAATGTAGTCCTTCCCTCTCTGTCTCTTTTCCACACCAATGCTAAATAATGCTAAAATATCCAAAACAAACCCAATGAAGAGAACAAAGGAATATACCATTCAGAAACACAAATTTTTGTCACATCCCAGCCTCTCCCTGGGTAGATTTTTAAAGTCCTTGGGGCAAGGACCAAGTCTTATAAAGAACCTAGACCTCTGCTGTTTCTATGCATATAATAATAATAATAAATAAATAATAATAATAATTAATGATAACAGCCATGATAATACAAGTTAATGTTTCCTTTTCATGGGGTACAAAAATAATTTCTGTGTTTGCAAAATAGTTCTTAAGAGTAAATTGCCCCGAAACGTCATTGATTCACTGATCATTATAATTAGTTGGAGCATTTGATCAGGACACAGAAAACAGAACTGGTTGTTTTAATGGTTTTATAGACTAACTGAATTACTCCATCTCTTAAATATATTGTCCTCCAATAGAAATACACATTATAATATATATAGCAATACATAATCTTGGATTTTCATCTAGGCCTGATTAAAATTTCTAGTGTTGGAACACTGCCAAATCTGTTTGCTCTTAGGGAATATTTTGCAGTATATTGAACTGGATAAATGCATCTTTTTCTTTCTCCTATAGTATTAGGGATCCCGAGAACAATTAAATCTCAGACAATTTAGCCTGGAATCATTCAGATATGCTTCATCAGTTGTGAATTGGTTGGGGGCTCACATCAATGTTCAGGCCTTTGGCATTTTTCATTCATGTTGAAAACTTAGTTAATTGGGAGAGATACTCATCCTTTATCAGAAGGAGCAAAAGGCCTACTGTAGCCTTGAAGGATATTGAACCTAATTGAACTTTACTATCTTACAGTTGCTTCTCAGGAAAGATTTCAACTTCATGCTTTTTGACGGATTACATCTAGGCAGTTCTGAGATTAAAGACATAGCATGAGATTGGCTGTCAGGCTGAACATTCCACTGTATTCACCAATGTATTCCCCTGTAACTTTTGTAAACCTAGGAGAGAGATCAATGATGCTTCAGCTTAAAATTAGACTTATTATTGCTCTAAATTATTTCAGGTAGTTCAGTGCTAAATAATCTCATGGCCCTCCATAAATGGATGATGTGGTTGCACAGGCACTGACCTTTATTTTTCCCCCAGGACGCTCCACCCCTGCTCCACCCTGAGGCCCTGCCTCTACTTTGCCCCTTCCCCAAGGCCCCGCCCTCACTCTGCCTCTTCTCACTCCCATTCCGTCCCCTCCCCTAAGGCCCCATCCATGCTCCGGCCCCTACCCCAAGACCCCACCCTCACTCTGTCTCTTCTCACTCCCACTGTGCCCCCTCCCCCAAAGGCACGCTTTTGCTCTGCTTCTTCCTGCTCCTGCTCCGCCCCCCTACCTGAGGCCCCTGTCCTCCCTCTGCTCGCTGCTCTCCATTCTCCCCCAAGCCCCTCCCTCAGCTGCTGATCAGCTGTTCGGCAGTGCCACGATTAGCTGATTTGGGGTGCCGCCGAACAGCTATGTCTGGTGGGTGCTGAGCACCCACTATTTTTTTCCCATGCTACTTCCGGAGCACCCACGGAATCGGCGCTTATGTCTGGTTATTCCTTTTAGTAGTGGTGAAGCTGCAAGTCATGTGGAGATTAACATATTATGGCAAGTACCATCTTAATCTTTCCACTAGTCTTTGACTGTGTCATTAAATATTGAGCTCCTTGGGGCAAGGAAAGCATGTAGCCCATTGGTTGTGCTACCAAAACTAACTTAGTAAATAATAAATTTAATTACTACCAATGAGTGTGAATGTATATCAATAGTTGCATGATATCTGTATATTTAGACTTTTATTTGGTAAAAGTACCCTAGTTCTGATCAGTTTAAGAAACAAAATACATCACATAAAGTTGTTCCTCAACTATAGTGTTTGAATTTTTATAGCCAGTATTGTTTGTGATTCAGTTAGCATTAGTTTCCCTATAATGTTTCAACATCACGGACACATTTGAATGTTATTCCTCTTGTTTGAACAAAACAAAAAATAATTTCTCCCAATTCCCAATAACTTATGTCTTACCAAACCATTGGAAAAAATCCTCCATCTCTTTATCAGTGTATCAGTAATAGAATACCAATAGTTTCCTAAATCCTGTTAACTTCTTCTTTTGAAAAACTTTTTATAGTTAACGTGAACAGAGAACAAAATAGAAGTATGTCCTAAGTCTGTGCAAAAAGATGAACCAAGTTCATACAGAAGACCTATACAGCATATCTTTGTTTTGACAGCCTATGTCCTTCTGTCACCGGTGACTGTAATGTCTTATCCTATTTTCATCTATTGTAAACCAGGTACCATTGATTTATGTGTTGATGTGATTATATGATTTGCTTCCTTGCTTGACAGATGTTCACAATCTGTTGTCCAGGATTATTACTTCCACTGCATTTCTCCTAGAGAGAGGAATTGCATTATATTTAGACCTCTTTACTTGAAATTAGAAAATTAATAATTTTATTGATATGATTCATATTCATGTATGCCTTAGGTTTTGTAGTTCTAACACATAAGGAGAAGAGACAAGAAGAGAAGAAAAGAGATATTTATGTGGCAAACAAAGGCTTTAGAAAAAAATATGAGAGAGAGAAACCAGAACTGAAAGTCTGTTAAATAAGTGAACAAAATAGTGGGGACCACGTTATGAGTTAGAGATGCACTGAACTTAAAAGTACAAAAGCTACAAACAATTATGTTAGAAATATGTGTAATTATTCTTCAATTTGCTCTTGAGTTTTCTTTAGGATTAATGGAAACCAAAATAAGGCCCAGGAATATGAGGATTTGGGAATTCTGGGTGATGAAGTAACGACAAACCTACTTTCAGGGAATATCACACCAAAAAAGTTGGACTTTCATGTTAAAAACCCTATTCATATTGAAAGTGAGAAAAATTAGTACAGACACTAGTCCAGATTAAATTTCCTTTGAGTTGCGTAAACAGCACAAAGGGAATGTAAAGGGATAGCTCAGGGCTCCCCTTTGATAGAAGAATTCCCCTGGTTTTATACCACCTACTCCCTTGTGACTATTCCAGCTTGTAACGTGGGCCAACTAAACTGAGAAGTAGTGCAACTGTCAAAGTTCCAGACTATATTTCATGATTTATGTTAGAAACATGAAAAGAGCCTCTTCCAAAAAGGACATCTTGTCTGAAGATCAAAGGTAGATCTGGGCAAATTTTTTATATGAAACATCTTCAGTGTTTTGATAAAAAAAAACCCTAATAAAAATTTTGAAAAATATCAAAATATTTTGTTTCAACATTTTCAAAATTATATATTTTGAGTTTTTTTGGATTGAAGTGACTTTTTGTTTAAAGTTTCTTTTAATTTTGTTAAAATTAATAAAAAAATATTTAAAATAGACAAAATCAAAACAAAACATATTGATTTTGTCAAAATAAAGAGTTTTGTTCAATCCAATGTTTTCAACTTTTGTGCCAGAAGTTTCAAAAACATTTGTTTTTTGTTTGATCAAAAACATTTTTATTTTTATTTTTCAGAATTGCCAGTGAACAAAAAAAATCCATTATTTGCCCGGCAATAATCAGAAGGTACTTTCCCTTTTCAACCTCAGCCTGGTTACAAAGGCAAAGCGATTTCATTTGCTGAAACAGTAGTTTTTAGTTTTGCATGCACTAAGCTAAGAATACAATAGAAAAAACATTATTTTGGGGGAGACCAGGATTCTAATAGTTAACCCAAACAATATCTAGCTGATTTAGTAGCTCAATGACTTGAAAGGTCAGAGCACTTGGAAGTGACTAAGAAACTTTGGATTGCTTTCTCTTTATTATCTGTTATGAAATGAACCAGTGAAACTGTCTATTGCTACTTATCTGGTGGAAGCCATTTGTTGCAGTTTTCTTTGCAACAAAAAAAAAAAAGATATAAAACACTTGTTTTCTTTAATGTCACTGAAAGCTGGCTTATTTACAAAGCTCATTAGCAACCATCCACCTCCTTGGGCAGATGCTAGCAATAGAAGAATCTCCCTGGTTATTTATTTCTGCTCTGAATAAGAGTACTGTCACAAAAATTATATATTGAATTTTTGGGGAGTGAATTTATTGTTCATCGAAGTTACAAATTTGCCAGGGCTAGAAAAATCTGTTTATGCTAAGGATAGGCAACAACAGCAGAAACTTCCTTACACTGCACTGTGCCCAACATGGCTTATAAAGACCACCTTTAGGTGCCTCCAAGCCCATTCAGTCTTTGAAGAGATGGCCTACAAAGGTACCAGTTAGTGCCAGTTCTTGTGGTGGCTTGGAGATATGGACACATGACCATTGGACATTAAACTGAGACTAACAAAGGCATTCCATATATGTCATTGAACAGCCATCAGATGATAGCTTTCTGTCAGCAAACAGGCTAGACTGAATGATTTGAAAGACTGTATATTCCTATCATAGGTTCCATGAGCTGGTGGTAAAACTATTTAGGCTCCAATCTTGCCATCGGATCTGAATGGACACCCACGTGGAGCTGCTTTAATGTCAAGGTGTCTGTTTGCACAACCTGATTGCAGGACTGGGGCCTTTATTAATAGAGCCCTGCAAATCTTCAGATATCCACTTTATATCCTCGGACCATGTTTGCAGATCCCAGATGGATACGGATCCAAATTTTATATGTAAAGCCATGCAAATCTGCGGATATCTGCTTTATATCCGGGGATCACTTTTGCGGATTGTGGATTGGATGTGGATACAAATTTTGTACCCATGCAGGGCTCTATTTATTAATGTCGTTTTACAATTGTTCCCCTTTACAGAAAACTAACAGTTTGCTAAGGTGGCAATCATATACTTGCCTTGCATTAGCTTTTGCTGAATTTTGCAGTAGACATATCCAAGTAGAAGTATGCCTACTGTGCTGCTGAATGTACCAGATTTGTCTTAACATTGTTTTGAGTCCAATGGAGAGTTAGTGAACAGTAATAACACATGGGTGTGGGAGGAGCAGCAGCAAATCAGTTCATTACTGTTATGTTGAAGTTCTGCTCTCTGCACCCTCACCCCACCCCTGGATTCAGATATGGAAAAATATGCTGGTGGTAATTTCTGCAAGTGATAATTACTTTTCTGGTTAAAGGCAGCATGATCCTGTTCTTCCCTCATCTGTTAATTGGTTATTTTCTGCATTGTAATATATATAATGAGGATGTTAAGCAGTGCAGTGTTCCCTGAAAAATATATAACAGCATTCCCATCTGTTTTCCAAATGAATCCTAGATTTTAGTGGTACTTTGTAGTACTCTGCCAGTGTTTCCTTTGATAGTCTTATATATTCAGATGTTTATAACTTAACATGAAAAAAAATTGCTGTATGCTGAATTACAAGGTAAGATGTCAGCACTGGGGTGATTTTTCTTTTCAACAAATGTTAAAAATGACAAACTAACAAACAAATGTTATATCTATTTTAAGACACTTTGTAAAATAAAGTTTTTTAGGCTCCTTGTTAATGAGGTGGACCAGACCCAATGACGATTTATAATAAACTTGTATCCTGTCCACAATTCTACATTAGGATCTGGTCTTTTGGATTTCACCTCTTGATACAGATTGCTTTTTTTTTCTATCTTGACTTCTCTTTTTTACATGTGAAATGTTTGGGACAAGAGATGCATTTACAGGATAGTTTATATATAGGGCTGTCAAGTGATTAAAAATTAATCGCAATTAATCGCGTGATAAAAAATGTATCACAATTAATCACATGATTAATCGCACTGTTAAATAATAATACAATACCATTTATTTAAATATTTTGGACGTTTTCAAATAGATTGATTTCAATTACAATACAGAATACAAAGGGTATAGTGCTCACTTTATATTTATGTTTGATTACAAGTATTTGCACTGTAAAAAAACAAAAGAAATAGTATTTTTCATTTCACCTAATACAAATATTGTAGTGCAATCTCTTTATCATGAAAGTTGAACTTAGTAATATAGAATTATGTACAAAAAAACTGCATTCAAAAATAAAACAAGGTAAATTTGAGTGCCTGTAAGTCCACTCAGTCCTACTTCTAGTTCAGCCAATCGCTCGGACAAACAGGTGATAATGCTGCCCGCTTCTTGTTTACAATGTCACCTGAAAGTGAGAACAGGTGTTCTCATGGCACTGTTGTAACTGGCATCGCAAGATATTTACGTGCCAGATGCGCTAAAGATTCATATGTCCCTTCATGCTTCAACCACCATTCCATGGAACATGCGTCCATGTTGATGATGGGTTCTGCTCGATGACAATCCAAAGAAGTGCAGACCGATGCATGTTCATTTTCATTATCTGAGTCAGCTGCCACCAGCAGAAGATTGATTTTTTTTTTGGTGGTTCGGGTTCTGTAGTTTCCGTATTAGAGTATTGCTCCTTTAAGACATCTGAAAGCATTCTCCACATCTCGTCCCTCTCAGATTTTGGAAGACACTTAGATTCTTAAACCCTGGGTCGAGTGCTGTATCTATCCTTAGAAATCTCACTTTGGTACCTTCTTTGCATTTTGTCAAATCTGCTGTGAAAGTGTTCTTAAAACGAACTTGTGCTGGGTCATCATCCGAGACTGCTATAACATGAAATATATGGCAGAATGCGGGTAAAACAGAGCAGGGGACATACAATTCTCCCCAACCCCCAGGAGTTCAGTCACAAATTTAATTAATGCATTATATTTTTAGCAAGCATCATCAGCATGGAAGCATGTCCTCTGGAATGGTGGCCGAAGCATGAAGGGGCATACGAATGTTTAGCATATCTGGCACATAAATACCGTGCAATGCTGGCTACAAAAGTGCCATGCAAATGCCTGTTCTCATTTTCCGGTGACATTGTAAATAAGAAGAGGGCAGCATTATCTCCTGCAAATGTAAACAAACTTGTTTATCTTAGTGATTGGCTAAGAAGTAGGACTGAGTGGACTTGTAGGCGCTGAAGTTTTACATTATTTTGTTTTTGAATGCAGTTATGTAACAAAACAATCTACATTCGTAAATTGCACTTTCACAACAAAGAGATTGCACTACAGTAGTTGTATGAGGTGAATTGAAATATACTATTTCTTTTCTTCAGATGCAGACTTGCATCTGAAGAAGTGAGGTTCTTACCCACGAAAGCTTATGCTCCCAATACTTCTGTTAGTCTTAAAGGTGCCACAGGACCCTCTGTTGCTTTTTACAGATTCAGACTAACATGGCTACCCCTCTGATACTTGACACTATTTCTTTTGTTTATCATTTTTACAGTACAAATATTTGTATTATAAAATAATATATACTTTGATTTCAGTTACAACACAGTATACAATATATATGAAAATGTAGAAAAACATCCAAAATATTTAATAAATTTCAATTGGCATTCTATTGTTAAACAGTGTGATTAAAATTGTGATTAATCGCGATTAATTTTTTAAATCGTGATTAATTTTTTGAGTTAATTGCATGAGTTAACCGTGATTAATCAATAGCCCTATTTATATATCATCTCTGCATTTCCCTGAAAGCCTTCTTTTTTTTTTTTTGGCTGCGGGGGTACCAGTGTTGCATGTGCTTTGGCCTCAGGTCTCACAAAGCACCACACCCGAGGTGCAAATTTAAAGTGGATTTTCTTTAAACATCATAGAGACTGACCCCTTATTGGATCTACTCAAGGAGTAGGGGACTACTCAAGGTGAGTAAGAGAACAGAATCAGTCACAGAGCGATTTAAAAATCATAATAAACACTTCCCAAATCTGAAAAATACAGCTAATCCAAGATCAACTATTGTGTGTTATGTGTCTCATTAAAAAACAAGAACTACCCAAAAAAAAAAAAAAAAAAGCAGTAAACATCCCAGTTGTAAATCAAAAAAGTGGTACCATCCACCAAATGTATTCAAATTGTTAAAAACCACAAACAAAAAGGCTCATTTTAAATCTGTAATTTAATTTACATATCATAACAAATACAAAACTAGGAAAACTGCTAACAAGGCTATGAACACAAGTGGATGTTGTGATGCCATTTTAAACGAGGTGAACTATGCATTTGTGCTTTATTATAACACTGCCAGAATCCTCTGATGTATTTACAAGCTCGTAATTCACATTATTTACCTATCATTTAAGTCTCTCTCTAATCCATGCTGTCATCTATTGTTGCTTATTATGTCACTATGATACCCTGGTCATTTGATCGGTTGTTTGGCGTCTTTAACTCAATTAAGTATACTTGACAAACTGTGTGATGCTCTCACTTTCACAGGATTATTTTTAACTGTGACAAGATGACACATCATTGTCTCTTGCCTGCTATCCTAGATTGGATGATACTGGCTGA
>NW_020664436.1:58397156-58430267 GCF_002925995.2 Terrapene triunguis
GCTCTCTGTATGTGTATATATATCTCCTCAATATATGTTCCATTCTAAGCATCCGAAGAAGTGGGCTGTAGCCCACGAAAGCTTATGCTCAAATAAATTTGTTAGTCTCTAAGGTGCCACAAGTACTCCTGTTCCCACCTTAGGCATTCCTGGCAAAACTGAATCCTCTCCTGGCCTTGACTCCTCCAGATGGTCATCATCCAAGGAGAAAGGCTCTGCTGCTGGTACATCACTCCACAAGCAGACATGATTCTGATGTCATCTTATGACTCGACCATCACTTAAACAGACTTTAAAAGACAAGGGTGCAGATTGCTCTAGGATTGTGCCTGGAATACACATTGGCTGGTGAGTATTGAAACTTTTAAGATACACTAAATCCCTTGGGCCCAACTCTCTGTCTTAAGCATAATGTTCATGGCTCTGTTTTTGAAAAGCTTGTTTCTGTAACACATTCTGATTCTGTGCTGGGATAGATTAAGTCCAAATATGTCCCTCACCTTCCTTCCTGTCAACAGCTGGGTTGGGGTCACGCGCATTGTAGTTTAAAGAGTGGCTCTGTATTTCAAAAGAAATTGCGCCAACTTCTTTTCCAAGCTCCAATTAATCAACTTCTTCATCCTCTCTTCAGAAATCCTCACAGCATTCTCTGCTAAGCCATTGAAAAGTGGATGATAGCAGAAAATTTCTCAGAAATACTTTAAACTGGGTGCTTGTAAAATTTGGTCTACTCTCTGCGAGAAGTATTGCTGGCAGTCCATGCCGGACAAATGTCCATCAGAGCTTTTCACAGTTAGCAGTGGAGGTGGTGGAGTCATTACATGCACTTCTAACCATTTTGAATGTGCATCCACTCTGATTAGAAACATTTTTGCCATATGTGGGCTGGCAAAGTCCATATGTACGAGGAATCATGGGTATCCTGGCCATTCCCATAGGTGAAGGGGTGCCTGTGCTGGGGTCTGCTGGTGTACCCGATGTTGGTGATATCCCTTGATCCTTTTTTTTAAGTCCATAGTGCTGAGCCAAAGTTTTCATTTGTGGAAATGCCGAGGCACACTGTTGACTCATATCCAGTTTCTTGTCCACTGTAATCCCCGGGTCCTTTTCTGCAGAACCGCTCTAGCCAGTCGGTCCCCAGGCTGTAGCAGTGCATGGGATTCTTCCATCCTAAGTGCAGAACTCTGCACTTGTCCTTGTTGAACCTCATCAGATTTCTTTTGGCCCAATCCTCCAAGTTGTGTAGATCACTCTGGACCTTATCCCTACCCTCCAGCGTATCTGCCTCTCCCCCTAGCTTAGTGTCACCCACGAACTTGCTGAGGGTGCAATCCATCCCATCATCCAGATAATTAATGAAGATGTTGAACAAAACCAGCCCCAGCACCGACCCCTGGGACACTCCGGTTGATACCGGCTGCCAACTAGACATCGAGCCGTTGATCACTACCCGTTGAGCTTGACGATCTAGCCAGCTTTTATCCATCTTATAGTCCATTCATCCAATCCGGACTTTTTTAACTTGCTGGCAAGAATACTGTGGGAGACCATATCAAAAGCTTTGTTAAAGTCAAGATAAATCATGTCCATCACTTTCCCCATATCCACAGAGCCAATTATCTCATCATAGAAGGCAATCAGGTTGGTCAGGCATGACTTGCCGTTGGTTGACTGTTCCTGATCACCTTCCTCTCCTCCAAGTGCTTCAAAATGGATTCCTTGAGGCCCTGTTCCATAATTTTTCCAGGGACTGAGGTGAGGCTGTAGTTCCCCAGATTCTCTTTCTTCCCTTTTTAAATCAGTTTGATTGTCCCTGCATTCTAAATGCAAATCTTGTAAGTTTTTCACTGCTGATTCCATTGCGTTTGCTAATTTCTACTGCTTTGGGCCAGGTTAAGTTCCCCTCTGACAGCAATAGTCTTTGAATTCTCTTATTATTAATACCACAAGCAAATCTGTCCCACACCATGTCCTCTAGAAGAACAGGAGTACTTGTGGCACCTTAGAGACTAACAAATTTATTAGAGCATAAGCTTTCGTGGGCTACAACCCACTTCTTCGGATGCATATAGAGTGAAACATTGAGGAGATATATGTACACACATACAGAGAGCATGAACAGGTGGGAGTTGTCTTACCAACTCTGAGAGGCCAATTAAGTAAGAGAAAAAAAACTTTTGAAGTGATAATCAAGATAGCCCAATACAGACAGTTTGATAAGAAGCAAGTGTGAGAGTACTTACAAGAGGAGATAGATTCAATGTTTGTAATGGCTCAGCCATTCCCAATCCCTGTTTAACCCTGAGTTGATTGTGTCTAGTTTGCATATCAATTCCAGCTCAGCAGTCTCTCGTTGGAGCCTGTTTTTGAAGTTTTTCTGTTTTAAGATAGCCACCCGCAGGTCTGTCATAGAATGGCCAGACAGGTTAAAGTGTTCTCCCACTGGTTTTTGAGTATTATGATTCCTGATGTCAGATTTGTGTCCATTAATTCTTTTGCATAGAGACTGTCCGGTTTGGCCAATGTACATGGCAGAGGGGCATTGCTGGCACATGATGGCATATATCACATTGGTAGATGTGCAGGTGAACAAGCCCCTGATGGTATGGCTGATGTGATTAGGCCCTATGATGGTGTCACTTGAATAGATATGTGGACAGAGTTGGCATATTCTGTTAGTCGTTTTAGCTCTGCCACATACACAGCTACAGTTCACCTTGCCGCCTCATTCTAGAAACATTCTACAATAGTGCTAAGCTTTGGTTTGTAGTGCTCTGTTAAGATATTTTGCAGACTTTTAAACTTTTATTTCCTGGTGTCTGAGATTATAACAAACTCCTTAACAGGGAGTAGATTTTACTGTCACAGACACTGAGGAAATTCTGGCTGTCCTTATCTATAATCTCATTTGCAAGAAAATGGCCCAATCTTCCAATATATTGCTGCCAATTCTCATTTTCTGAATTAAACTCCTCAATTTTCCTATAAGGTACCTTTCTTATATTTGTCCTCATTGCCAATTTTGTAAAAGGGTCCACTCAGTGCAGAAGAAACACACTTTACTTACAATACAGCAGGCTGGGAACATGCTGCTTTATTCAACTACACTTGACCAGAGCTCAAAGAGCCGAGAAGGAAAACACACACTAACTAAACAGGAAGTGAGGAATGAGTAGAGCATGGATCCAACCCATAATACGCTGAGTAACCCAATTAATTCTTTGATGACCACTTTACTACAAAAGCCACGTTAGGTCTCCTCTTCCCCGGGGCTCAGAGTTCTGTGCTGCATCTTAGAGACACTGCAATCACCAGTGCCATCTCTTTTCCTGCAGCAATGTTATATGAATCACCTCCCCTGGACAGTTAGTTGGGTTGGACAACAGATCTGGTGAGGATGTTCACACATCCCTTCATTCTAGACCCCTTCTCTGTCACCATTATATAGCACTCCTCTTCCACAAAGCAGCAGCACATATACATGCTCCAAAACACCATAAATCTGGCCCACTCCAATACTTGCGTTTCAGATACAAAGAACAACACACATACATGGAAAAATTCATCATAGTCTGCTGATATTGACACTCTTAATTCTTCCGTTTGTGATGCCTGAAGAGCTATTAGTCTAAGGTAACAGTCCAAGGAGAAAACACTCTAGATCTTCACATTCCAAGATCAGGTAAATCAGCCTCAGTGCTCTGTCACTAGAAACAACCCTCACAGTAAATTTCCTTGAGGAACATACACACTTACCATTTGTATTATTTATTTGTATTGCAGTAACACCTAGGAGCCCTAGTCCTGGATCAGGAGCCCATTGTGCTAGGCTCTGTACAAACACAGAAGAAGAAGATGGTCCGTGACTTTAAGAGCTTGCAATCTGAAGTATAAGACAAGACAACAGATGGATACAGATAGACAGATGAGGGAGCACAAGGAAGCAATGAGACAATTTTTGTCAGCACGAGAGGCGGTGTCCGCAACAGACCAGCTGCTTATCTGCTTACTCATAACACCATTCTTGCCCTGCCTTCCACATTAACTAGTTTCTAGGTATTGTTTACATGGAAATTGGGTAGTTTGCTCAGGCTCCAAGTGGAACTCTACAAAAAAGAGAAGTGTGCAACACAATCTCCTATTTCATCCAAATCCTGTGATACTGTAAGGACAAAAAGAGAGTAAAACAGAGAGTGAAATTTTCTTTGCCATTGATCCCAATAATCATTTATTCAAAATAGAGATACAGTAGAACCCTGTTTATCCGAACCTCCGTTCTCTGGCTCCCGTATTAACAGAACTGAGCCTGTGACCTGCCTATTCTCCTGATTATCTGATCTGGCCCTGGTCCCAATTAGATTGGATAAATGCGGTTTCACTGTATATGAATGAGTTGTACATACAGTCCACACAAAAACAAACTGTGCCTCTTCTTTCCTTTTCAGTATTTCCTTCCTCCCTGCACAAAATATTCTCCACATTGCTTAAAAGCATGCATTCACCCTGCAGATGGTAAGGAGCAGTACCTGCTTGTAAGCATCCCACCCCACACAATTAACACCTTGGGGTGGCCAAGAGAGATTCAAATTGCTTTGAGTTCCCACAGACACGGTGTGTGGCGGTTTGTGCACACTCAATTAGTTTTTCAAGATATGAGATTAGAATTTCAGAGGTAGCCATGAGCTGGGCCTTAACTACTTACATTTCAAGCATTTTCCAAACTTGATTTCTTTTTTAATAGTCTTCCAGTCCCTAGTTTTAAAGGGGTTGTAAGAAGCAGGAAGGAGTGGGTAGATGTGAAGTTTGCAGTTCCTTTCAGATGACACGTAAATGATAATATAATATACCCTGGAGCTGACCAAAGGGTATTTCTTTACCCAACAAAGTCCCTAGAGCTAGAGAACTGGAAAAGCAAACCAAACAACACAAAAAAATTCTTCTCGGAATTAAGTTGAGGTAACTGGTGTTGTATAGGGTTAACCACCGTCCTATAATAAACACAACAGTTGGTAGCATGTGAGTGAATGCTGCCTGCTGTCAGCAGAGTCCTTGACTCTCCCAGTTTAAAAGCAGGTGCCTCTCAGTAGTCACTCAGGCATCCCTGCTTCCTGCTTCAAAGACTCCATCTTCTGGAAAGAGCCTGTCAGGTCCCATCTGTTTTTTTGTGACGTCTCCAGCCCCCTGAGAGAGGGTCTTCCATTCCCATCTCCTGTCTGATGTCGGAAAACCAAAGGGGAATAACCCCTTCAATCTGCCAGAAATTGGTTTTCTGATATCAAGGACTTTGCCTCCGGGAGCTGCAATCTACCATACTTAGATGAAAATTAGTTTTGTAAGTACGGTACTTTCTTCTGTTGTCTGCTTGGAAAAACCTCCATGTTTGCATGTGTTCTTTTCTCTGCAGTGTGGATTGAAGGAGCTTAAACTTAAATAAACTATTAATGAGCAAAATCCCCAACATAAACATTTCTTATTATTGCAGCTGATGGGCAGGGAGTGGAAAGAAAGTAAATAAACTGTCTTTGAAACTCCTTGCCATTGAAATGAAAGCAAAACTTCTGTTTCAGCTATACGCAGTAAGCAGGCTATGGCTAGTATAATTAATTGCTGTTATATTTGTCAGAACCTTGAAAACAATTAGCATGTGACCTAGATGATATGACAGAATCATTAATCATCGAAAGTATTTCTCCAAATTGATTTATCAATCAAATAACTGTACTCTCACTACTACCGAAAAACATTTACAAAGTGCTGTGAATTTATTCTATGCTTTACCACACAGATACAGGCACATCCACTGCCCCCAAGGAGTTATAGCCTAAATAAGACTGGACAAACACAAACTCTAGAGAAAGCACAGGACAACCATCCAGGAGAGGGAGGATTTATGATAAGAACAAGGGAAGAGGTGAGTTTTAAGGAGGGATTTGGAACACAGAAAGGGTGCTTAGTGGGTGAGGGAAAGGAGACAGTTCCATGGGTAGAGAGAGCATAATAGATGTCATGAAGCCTTTAGCAGGAAAAGGAGATGAAGAGGCACAAGGCAAAAGGATTAGGAAGAGCACAGGAAGCCAAAGGAAAGATAAGGAGTACAGAGAAGTAGATGCAGTCAAGAGTCTGTAGGGCCTTTAGGGTCAGAATAGGAAATTTCAGTGTGATGCAGCAAGAAATATGAAGCCAATGAAGGGATTCAAAGAGTAGGGTTTGAGAGGAATATGACTTTAGCAACTGCATTTTGGACTAGAGGGGTGAAAGGTAGACAGCCTAGACAGAAGAAAGACTACCCATAATAAAGGCAAGAAATAATCCAGTGGTAGACCAGGGATTTAGCAGTGGGGGTGGTAGGGAACAAGAGGAAGATGCAACAGAACTTAAAGACAGAGTGGACATGGTGAAGAGGGGAGAACAAAAGAAAAGTGATAGATTACACAAAGATTATCAACCTTGGAGATGGGAAGGAGTTTTAAAGTAAGGAAAGGATGTGGAGGAAACAACTGTATAAAAGACAAAGGAAATATTTTTAAATATAATATAAAATGAACCTGCAGGATATTAAATAATTTGATAAGTTTATCTAAAAGAATTATTCATTAGCAACTGTAATTAAATTAGCTGGGACAAAATAACAAGAGCTACCTATTCTCATATTTCAAAGCATAAACTAATCCCCAGATAATCAGCAAAACAAAAGTATAATATTGTCCAATTAAGTGCATTATGGGGATTGGGTTACATTATGCCTTAATCTGGAACATTCTCCATTGGCCACTCTCAGAGGATAGGATACTAGAGTATATGGACCCCTGACTGTTCTGATAGATCAATTCCTATATAAAGATGCATTTGTAGGATATCTGTGATTTAAGATACATACTGCAAAAGTTGAATCTGAATTTAAATATACTCAATAGAATGGCACAAATAATGGCCTTTTCTTTATATACCATATTTACTTTCTACAGAGCATCAGCTCAAGATAATTTCTATTGAGACCTCAGAGGTTACATTTTAATTCATTTTTAGGTAAAACTGTTATTATGTGAGTGAGGCAGCAAGCCAAATGAACCTTTATGGACCATATTATATATAGTTTTAAATTTACTCGGTTTGGAAAATTACATTCACAATGTTGGAATACTTTGGCTTTTTTTTTCTGTATTGTGATTGCTTTGTTAATAATGAATGAGAATTAGGTTATCTTCAGGTTACAGGGCTATAATGGCCAATGTAAGGGTTGTTTGCACCATCAGTTTAACTCTGCAGGGAGATCTACATAGTGCTGCTTTCAAACAGCTAATTCAAAATGCCATCTTCTTTGGGGCAAGCAGAGCTCTGGCAGGTGGTCAGGGGAGAAAGAGGCTATTGGAAGGTGAGGACAAGAATCAAAGGGTCTGACCAATGCCCATTGATGTCAATGGACTCTTTCCACTGACTTCAACAGGTGATGGACTGAGCTCAAAGATCCGGGCCAAATTCAGCCCTGGTCAAAGAGGGCCTACATTCATTTAACTTAATTAAGCTCAGGGATGAATTGTTTCCCTTTTCTTTATTTCTCATTTTGCTGCTTATATTTTGCCTTCTTCCGACTCTTCACTTATTCTCCACAATTTGTCTAAAGAGATAATCTACTATGGAAAAGGGCCTGGTGGTGAAGAACAGTGGTTATTAGACCAATGCTAAGAGTGATGTCAGGGACATGAAACATAGTCACGTCATCACTGCCTCCAAGTAGAGATAAGGGTGCTATCAGCCTTCAATGTGCGGGACAGACTGTCCACTCCCAAAGACAGAGGGGTACAGGAGGCTTCCACAACTCCCTGAGGGAAATTATCACTGAGCTGCAGGGCAAATATTGATGGATTGGTATAACACTGCAACCATTTGTTGTCCACAGCCACTGACACTCTGGTACCCACAGGTACACTCAACTCTATGTGTCACTAAGATTTTCTGATGGCTCTTTGGACCTATAGTAGTCAGGAGGGCAGGGGAAAGGTGGTGGGTACCAAAGCTATTATTTTTACCCCTTCTGGATTTGAACTGGTAGCTTGGACATAAAAGTCTCCATGTAGTCCTTTACCTGTCCTGAAGCAAAATAAACCTGCATGACAGTCTTTCTCACATAAAAATACTCTGGAGTTTTATTAGGAAAATGTATTAATAATATGAGTATGAGAGTGTGTGTGCTGGGGAAGTGGTATGGTTAAAATCCTAACACATTAGGATGATTAGCACATGGGAATGGCATTCAAAGGTAACAAGAGGCAGACCTGTTTTCTAGAGAGGAAAGCAATTACACTGAGAAAAAAGTGACAGAAACTGTAAATGCAAAACTGCACATTGCTTGCCTATGTTTCATATATAACTAGTGTCATTATGTTACTTAATGACACCAATTATTTAAAAATTAAGCACATAGTACCACATGCTTCACATTTATTGTATTCAGATAGAGTTGCTATCTGTAGCACTTGAGGGCCAGACCTCCTTTAATAAATTCTACATGTGCCTTCAGTATTTTCTCTAGGGCTGTATTTTTTTTTATGCTAACTCTTTTAGTGGAGAATCTCAGCCATAAAAAATTAAAAAGGTCAATTTTATGATGAAACACATGAGCCTGAATATTCTAAATGGCACCCTAGACTAAAAAAGCTAATTGCTTTTTCACAGCAGAACTCTCCTAAGTGCTCACAATGCAAACGGGTTCATATAAAAATCAGAATGCGTCTCTCCCCCGTTTCCAGGCCTGCTGGGATTTACTGAGATGAGTGACGCTGTAAAAAATAGAAATCACTTGGAGCCTGTTAAAATTAAAATCAAGTAAAACTACAATTACAACAGTCTTAATCCATCTGTCTCTGTGCATCCACTGCACTTCCAATCACCTGCCTTGGTCACATATGTAATTATAATGGAGTCGGAGATGACAAAATATTACCACATGACATTCCAAATTGCAAGACACTGACACACCTTAGCTTGCTTATCTCTATAGCTTTAGTGTAGTTATAGTCAGTAAACAAAATAAATGTAGTACAGCTCTAGTACTGTTGCATGCGGAGATTGTTCAAGGATATCCAAGTTTACTTCTAGGAGCTGTATTTTATAATAAATTTGCATTGGTTACCGTGTTTTAAATACAGGTAAGTAAACAACACACTACTGTTTGCTAACTGGCTCACATGAAAAACACAGTGCTGTTCAATAAATAATTGTGGAAACATTACAGTAAATACAGTCAACAAATTCTCTAGTGTATAATGATAATTTTACCAAGTCAATTTTGCAGCTGGTGTATATCAGCAGAACTCTGGCCCCTAATTTGTATGGTTGAAGTTAGTTTCATTTGTTTATAATTATGAAAAACTCAATGAAAATTAATATTGTAAGGGAAAACCCCACAAACTTGGTATAATTCAGCAGGTGTCTTCCCAATCAGAGCCCAAGGACTAGAATAGCAGGGGATTAGAATACACAGCAATTATCAAGGGGAAAGTCCCTATGGGGAAATTCATTTGATTCATGTTCTTGCCATTAAATCCCTCATTTTCATAAACACTAATTCACCCACAAATTTACTTAAATGTGCCCTAGAATCTTTTACATCAGGTGCTACATCACCACTTTTAAAGCAAAAACACTATATTATTCTTATTTACTATATTGTTTGATTATGTGCTGTATTATTACATGTCCATCAGGAGCTAAAATGGTCAGGATGCAACCCCATGCTCTGGGTGTCCCTAAACCTTCAACTGCCAGAAGCTGGGACTGGATGACTGGGGATGGATCACTCAATAATTGTTCTGTTCTGTCCAGTCCCTCTGAAGTATCTGGCCTTGAAGACAGGATACTGGGCTAGGTGGACCATTGGTCTGACCCAGTATGGCCGTTCTGTTCCAGGGGTTTGGGCTCATCTCTAGTTTTGGTGAGTTTCTATCAGCGCTAAGTGGTCTAGATAAAAAATCTGAGATGTTATGAGTAAATGACTGAGTTTATGGACAATGGATAGGCCTCATTTCATTAGTCTGGAATTGCAATCATCTGGGGAAATACTCAAGGTGATGATGTGGACATTTTTAAAATTCCAGCAGCCAGCTCCAGCTTGCTCCTTCTAAGACTGAGCATCTGTCACATATTTGTAAAGTGTCACTTTTTTAAAAGGATGAAGACAGTTTTAAGTGCACACCAGCAGAAGATCTGGCCCAGAGGGAGCACTTCAGGATGGAGACTGCAATATGCTGTGGTAGGATTTTAGGTATTCCTCATATTTTAATATAGTAAAATTAAATAAAGGGCTTGGGGTATGGGATAAGGGAGAGCACATGCATGCAGGTTGACTTTAGGTTCAGAATGACCACTAGAGGCCCTGTGGTTCCTGGGATTATGTGCTTCTGTGCTCGCCTCTTTTGGCAGGAGCAGTCAAATGGCAGTTATATCAGAATCCCTGTTCCCCTCCCTATGATAGCAACTTGGGCCCCACTCTTGCTTGGACCTTAACAAATCATAAAGTGTGTGTGTGTGTGTTTGTGTTTGTGTGCGCGTGTGCACTCACTTGGTATCTGGATAATAGCTGGAATTAGGATCTGCATCTTTAGAGAACAATAATATATGTTCATTTTACTCCATTTGAATCCCTGCAAATTTTGCTGCAGCATTATATTCTGATCATTGCAGCAGGAAGTAATCATGGCAAGAAACAGCTAGCAACCAAGGAACAAATCCTTTTCTTATGGCACACAAAGATTTCAGGAACTTCTTTACAGAACACAGAGTCATTGAAACATAAAAACCAAGTTCATACAAAGCATAAAACAATGATTTAAGAGATGAATGCTTCTGAAGACCAAATTGATTTGTGCTGTTTGTAACTGAAAATGTTTTCAAGGGTACAGTGCCATCTTTGAAATATATCTGGGAGATCTATTTTAGACAGTGAGCATCTGGCTACAGCAAAATTTCTGCACAGTTCTCGAAAGGAGAATCAGGGTGTGTCACCTGAAAATGGGGCAGACATCACCAGCTGATAGAGAAAATACCAAGTGGCTACTAAGCAGTGCCAGCTCAGATGAGACTCACACCCATTTGTGTCTAAATCTTCTGGAGAATAAATCATTTCCTGAAGCAGGGACAGAGAATATAGTTTATTAATCCTTGACAGACCAGAAGGTATTGTCCATGCTGACAATCTGTTTTGTATGGGCAGGCTGCAGAAGCAGTAAATCCTATTAACCTGGTCAAAGTCAAATGAAGACATTTTAAAAATGGAACAGCTATTACATGCACTGTTCAAAGAACACCTTATCAAAGAGAGGTTAAATGGATGTACTGCCTATTAGAATATGTACAGTTACACTGCAAAGAAACAGAAACCTTCCTTCTACCTGTTCATGTCCTTCAGAATTTTTGTTAGTATTAATTATATCTACCAGCATAGTTAGCTGATCCTGCAAATATTATCTTCAGTTCTGCCAACAAGTATATATGCTAATTTTCTGGATAAAAAAATCAGTTTAATGCTAGCAGGAGTACTATGGAACATTCCTATATTAAACTATGCCTTCAGTATTGCACACTTCCTCAACCAAAAACATATGGCATTCTGTGCGCATGGGCCACTCTGGAGATTTACTGTAATTATATCATGATGTGCTTATTGTTATGGATTCAGCAGCCTTTCTTGCATCTCTACCTGCTTTGTTCAGGAGCAGCTGCTAGCTTCAAGCTGTTGCCTGCTTCCAGCAGCAGAAGCTGAATGAAGGAATGCTTTCTAGGGAAGACATGTTTTGAAGCAGACACACTGACAATACAACGGTTCACTGGGGGATTATAACGTTGACTGGATAAAAGTCTAGTAATCAGTTTATGATAATTTATTGATGCTGGGTCCAGTTTGCTTAAAAATTCTCTCTTATTTATACAGAGTTTGGGGGCCTTTAACTGATAAAAGCATGCAATGGTCTTTTACAAAGTGACTGATATTTGGAGATTCATTAAACTGAATTATTTCCTCTTATGCCTAAGTGACTATTAGGACATACCCACTAGCTGTGCAGAGAGGGAAGCACAGAATCGCTTGAAACAAGAACCTGACATCCTCCTCATATTCTCTCTGAGACATTAGAATATGTGGTACATGTATTTACTAGGAGCCTGAAACAGCTGGCAAAGTGCACAAGTTAAGACTGCATAGTATAAACTGAATTTCAGTATGTGGGTTTCCTGCAGGTATTACTCTATAATTACATGGTCCAATTCAGCAGTCCTTATTTGAGCTAAACTCCCATTAGCTTCAATGGTAGTTTTGTCTGAGTGAGGACTGAAGGACAGTTTAGGGTTACCATCCGTCCGTATTTCCCCGGACATGTCCGGCTTTTGCATCTCTAAATAGCTGTCCGGGAGGAATTGGTAACAAGGTTAAAATGTCCGGGGTTTTTTTCTCCCTCGCCTCCCTCCCTCCTTTCCATGCATAGTGCGGCTGCTGATTGGGCGGCTGGGCCGACTGACCCACTCCCATTGGCCTCCAGCAGCCAGAGCCCTCCCCTGCTCCCCCCTCCCTCTGTCTGCAGCCCTGTGTAAGACACAAACCGACCCACCGGGCAGCGTGTTTTGCAAACACGTGGAGCCAGAATGGTAAGGGGAGTCCGGGGGGGGGGGGCAGTCAGGGAGCGAGGGAGTGTTGGATGGGTCCCCGGCCTCCACCTGCCACCCCCTGCTCCGCGCATCACCCCTCCGTAGCCCCCACCCCGCCTGCCTCTCCCTTGTCTGCTTGTACTGCCAGAGCCAGCAGCAACTGCTGTCTGCTGACCCCGGGTCCTAGTGCCCCCATCCACTAATGGGAAGACAGGCTGCCCTTACCCTGCCCTTCCACCCTAGCCCTGAGCCTCTCCAACTCCCCAAACCCCTCAGCCCCAGCCCTCATCCCCCCACACCCTAATCCTCTGCTCCATCCCTGAGCCCCCTCCTGCATCATGAACCCCTCATCCTCAGACCCACAGCCCTCACCCCTGCATCCCCTCTTATCCCCAAACTCCCTCCCAAACCCCCTCCCCCTTCCCACACCCCCCCTCCTGCCCTCAAACTCCCTCCCAAAGCCTGCACCCCCTCCCTTTGCACCGCCTCCCACCCCCAAACTCCATCCCAGAGCCTGCACCCCTAACCCCCTCCTGCACACCCACCCCCTGCCCCAGCCCGGAGCCTGCACCCAGCACCCAAACTCTATCCCAGAACCTGCACCCTAATCCCCAGCCCAGGACCTGCACCCCAGACCTCCTCCCCCCACCCAACCCCCCTCCCAGAGCCTTAGGCAGGTGTGGGGGGGTTCTGGGCACCCCCAAAATTTCTACAACCCTGCCACCCATGCGAGTGGATAAGGGTCGGGGCAGTCAGGGGACAGGTAGGATCCTAGGGGGAGCAGTTAGGGTGGGGGATTCTCAGCAGAGGGCAGTCAGGGGACAAGAAGCAGGGGGGTTGGGATTCTGAGGGGGGCAGTCAGGGGGTGGGAAGTGGGAAGGAGTGGATGGGGGCGGGGGCGGGGCGGGGCTCCCCCCCAGTGTCCTCTTTTTTGATTGTGGAAATATGGTAACCCTAGGACAGTTACTATCACTTATCATATGACCCTTTGATTTCTCAAATACAGAAAACCTTCCTGAAGAAATATGTGACAAGTACAAGGTGACAGACAGAGAAACCAATTTCCCTATTAATTCACATCTCATCCACAGGTTTTGCTGTTCCTGATCTTCACGGGTGGGTAAGGAAGAAGGATAGCTGGTTAATTAATTAGGGAGCCCTATGGGTGCAGGGAATGTTAGAGACTCCTCCATTGTGCTATTGTCGTATTGCCGTTGCTGGAAATGACAGCTATTAATATTTTATTGACTAGAACCTCTGGGGAAGAGTCCAGATGTGACCATTTCATTACTCTCTGTAAATGCATTTAAAGAAAAAAAAATTCTATTATGTCAATATAAGACTCCCATGTATAGCAACCCACACTGTCAATAGCTAAATGCCCCTAAGAATTGGCAAATGTCATTTTCTGGCAGTGACAAATCTCACAGGAATCATCTGCTCCAGAACCACATAAAGCCTGCACACAAAAAAATTAAAAAAAAAAGTCCAGGCACTCCATTATTAATTTGTGTTCATTAAAATGTAACCATTTCCTTTTCCACATTTAGAAATGAGTGGAGGTTAAGTTAGCAATGCTCAAGGTTGCAGATAAAAAAAAAAAATCCTGTCTGCTGGAAAAAGGGATCTGCCTTATTGGCTTTGGAAATATGAATCCCTTTGTGCCAATCAATTTACAGAGGTTGGGAATTGAAGAACTGTGATATCTAAATGGTTCTGCAGTTTAACTGAATGGTGCTGCTAAAGAGCACATCTTGAAAGCCCAAACAATATATCAGCAGCACACAAATGTGCTGTCTAGCCAAACCATTTCCAGTGGGCTTTGTAGGTATCATCTGCTGAGGAAGTGATTGAGAGTAGGCTGACATCGTCTCAAAGAATGTGCTAAGAACAGATTACCTGTGCTTTTATGGAAAGGTCATTCTTTTTATTTGGGTGGAACAATGACATTTTCACTATTACCTGTCAGTTGAAATCTTGGCATCAGGTGAGAGTTCCAAAACACTCATGCCAAAAAATATCTCAGATTCCTCTCTAGTATAGAATAATAGAATTGAAGCATCATAGAAGCTAGAGAAGGAAAAGTCCTTAAATCATCGATTTCCCTGCAAACACAGGAGTATTTCCGACAGTGCATAGATTGTGTCCTACACTACATATATGTAGAAATGGGATTTGTCTTCTATAGCTAACAAGTTTTTTTCACCTGATGCTTGACTACAGCATGGCAGACTCACTCCTCATCAGGTGCCTTCTATAGAGTGGTGTCATCCTCCTACATCACCCAACTTTCTTATTTAATCAAGGATATAGAAAAGACACCTTGGTTTGCATCAGCATTCTCCTGCAACTCATACTCATGCTCTGGGTGATCAGATGAGGGCTTTGCAGTGGGTGATCACTCAGATCTTTTGAGAGTGGAGATAGTCTCTGAATACCTAGATGTCTGTCCTGTCCCCCAGCACTAAAACTATATCTCAAGGAGAACATTGAATTTTCGCAGGCTTCTTCGATTGGCCCTTCCTTTCAAGGAAGAATTTCTTAGCATGATATGAAGGACTCTCCCAGTACCAAAATAATGTGACCACTTTTCCCACTCCACCTCCATGGCCTGCCTTAATAATTCATGAATAGTACATTTACAGTATTTTAAAAGGCACCATAAAATGGGGGGGAAAAAGCTAAAAATTCATAATGTGATGTTGACTGATGTTTTACACACTCACAGAAGTCAGAAGTCATAAGAGTCATCAAAGTCATAGTTCTCAGCTTCCATTTTCTTATATGCATATGTAGAATTTTCTATGCTGAAGTGCTTAGTTCCACTAAAATCAATATACTTGTGAGAGTGGAAATTTACCTGATATGGTACCTTCAATAAGGCCAAGTTGCAGCTGCTGAGAGAAATAACTTTTTTTTTTCCTTTTATTAATTCAGCAAACCAGTTTTTAAAAATTGTGCGTGCACCATTTTGTGTTCATATTTACAGATACATAAGGGATAATTCAAAGCAAATACCCAGGTGTATGCCTAAGTGTCCTTTTGTGTGCTCGGTTAACGTTTTTGCAGATGCCACTGTGAGACGCCACAGCAATGAAATGCAGGGTAGCACATAGAATCATAGATTAGGGTTGGAAGAGACCCCAGGAGATCATCTAGTCCAACCCCCTGCTCGAAGCAGGACCAACCCCAACTAAATCATCCCAACCAGGGCTTTGTCAAGCCTGACCTTAAAAGCCTCTAAGGATGGAAATTCCACCACCTCCCTAGGTAACCCATTCCAGTGCTTCACTACCCTCCTAATGAAATAGTTTTTTCCTAATATCCAACCTAGACGTCCCCCACTGCAACTTGAGATCATTGCTCCTTGTTCTCTCATCTGCCACCACTGAGAACAGACTAGCTCCATCCTCTTTGGAACCCCCCTTCAGGTAGTTGAAGGCTGCTATCAAATCCCCCCTCACTCTTCTCTTCTGCAGACTAAATAAGCCCAGTTCCCTCAGCCTCACCTCGTAAGTCATGTGCCCCAGCCCCCTAATCATTTTCATTGCCCTCCGCTGGACTCTCTCCAATTCGTCCACATCCTTTCTGTAGTGGGGGGACCCAAAACTGGACGCAATACTCCAGGTGTGGCCTCACCAGTACTGAATAGTGGGGAATAATCACTTCTCTCTGTCTGCTGGCAACGCTCCTATTAATGCAGCCCAATATGCTGTTAGCCTTCTTGGCAACAAGGTCACACTGTTGACTCATATCCAGCTTCTCGTCCACTGTAATCCGCAGGTCCTTTTTTGTAGAACTGCCGCTTAGTCAGTCAGTCCCCAGCACATGGGATTCTTCCATCCTAAGTGCAGGACCCTGTACTTGTCCTTGTTGAACCTCATCAGATTTCTTTTGGCCTAATCCTCCAATTTGTCTATCTGGACCCTATCCCTACCCTCCAGCATATCTACCGCTCCCTCCAATTTAGTGTCATCCTTGAACATGCTGACGATGCAATTCATCCCATCATCCAGATCATTAATGAAGATGTTGAACAAATCCGGCCCCAGGACCAACCCCTGGGGCACTCTATTTGATACCAGCTGCCAACCAGACATCAAGCCTTTGATCACTACCCATGGAGCCAGACAATCTAGCCAGCTTTCTATCCACCTTATAGTCCATTAATCCAATCCATACTTTTTTAATTTGCCGTGGGAGATGGTATCAAAAGCTTTGTTAAAGTCAAGGTATATCATGTCCACCGCTTTCCCCATATCCACAGAGCCAGTTATCTCATCATAGAAGGCAATCAGGTTGGTCAGGCATGTCTTGCCCTTGGTTGACTGTTCCTGATTGCCTCCCTCTCCTCCAAGTGCTTCAAAATGGATTCCTTGAGGCCCTGTTCCATGATTTTTCTAGGGACTGAGGTGAGGCTGACTGGTCTGTAGTTCCCCAGATTCTCCTTCTTCCTTTTTTAAAAGATGGGCACTATATTTGCCTTTTCCAATCATTCGGGACCTCCCCCGATCGCCACAAGTTTTCAAAGATAATGGTCAATGGCTCTGCAATCACATCAGCCAACTCCCTCAGCACCCTCGGATGCATTGAATCTGACCCCATGGACTTATGCATGTCCAGCTTTTTAAAATAGTCCTTCACCTGTTCTTTCACCACTGAGGAATGCTCATCCCTTCCCCATCCTGTGCTGCCCAGTGCAGCAGTCTGGGAGCTGACCTTGTCTGTGAAGACCGAGGCAAAAAAAGCATTGAGTACTTCAGCTTTTGCCACATCATCTGTCACTAGGTTGTCTCCCCCATTCAGTAAGTGTCCCACACTTTCCCTGACCTTCTTCTTGTTGTTAACATACCTGTAGAAACCCTTCTTGTTACCTTTCACATCCCTTGCTAGCTGTAACTCCAATTGTTGCACATACATGTTTGCACACAACTTTGAAAACATGGTCTAAAACACCAGCCATAATAGTGTGTAATGCACTGGTGAATGTGTGTTACAGGTCTGTGCCCAGTCCAGAGAGGATGGGAATCTGTAACAGTCACAGCTAAAGCACTGGCTATTTAGTTCAATCTAGAGCAGTTCATGCTTTTAGCTCTGGATATCACCAGTTCAATCCCTGACACGTTGGCCAACATGGAAGCCATAACAATAGCACACTGAAGTGAATGCACTACACTCTGGGCAGGTCTACATTACAAATTTATATTGGCACAGCTGCACTACTGTAGTGAGCCTGGTGAAGATGTTCTAAGCCAATGGATGAGAGTTCTTCAGTCAGCTTAATAACCCCACCTCTGTGAGAGGCGGTAGCTATGTTGGTGGGAGAAGCTCTCCCACCAACATAGTCCTGTCTACATGGGGGGTTAAGGTCAGTATAACTATGTCACTCAGGGGTGTAGATTTTTCACACTCCTGAGCAATGTGTGTATATATATATATGGAGATATACCTATATCTCATAGAGCTGGAAGGGACCCTGAAAGGTCATTGAGTCCAGCCCCCTGCCTTCACTTGCAGGACCAACTACTAATTTTTGCCCCAGATCCCTAAGTGGCTCCCTCAAGGATTGAACTCATAACTCTGGGTTTAGCAGGCCAATGCTCAAACCACTGAGCTATCCCTTCCCCCCTTACTTATATACTTATACCGAAGTAAGTATGTAATATAGATCAAACCTCAGTCAGGTACTGACTAAATGCCCTAGCAGGGGACTATGCAATATAAGTTAGTAAGAATACTGGGTACAATAAGATAGTTATGTACTGCAGGTATTTACATATCCGCGCCTCAGGATTTTCTTTCTAAATAACAACTGGGGTGTGTTTTCTGTACCTTCAAAATAATCTCTGGGAAGAGTTTGGTGAACTGCATCCTGGAATGTGTGTTTCCACCATGGGAAGAGGAATTACTTGTTGTTTGACTATATATTATAATGGAAGACCTTAGAGTATAAACAGCTTGCATTCCTTAGTAATCATTATTATTATTGTATGCATTTCTAAAGCACCCATCATTATATCATCTGGATTCTCTTACATACATTTTCACATGTAAGGAATATCCAAAATGGGAGAATAGCCATCAAAGAGGTTCTCCCTCAGAACGTCTTACAAGGAGGGTCAGAATCCAAGTGGAGTTGGCTGGTCCCCACCCAACTATTTGGAAAACACCTGCATGCCGCAAAGAGATGAGTGTCACATTGAACTCTGACAGTATAAAGAGTTGGGACCAGCCTGATTCTCAGTGGGAACAAGTTCCACCATTTGCCTTCACTAGTATGAGAGCGCTAGTGAGTCCCAGCATGCTCCCAAGAACTGCCTGGTCGCGGTCTGCTCATGCTGATGCTACCACTTCTCATCCATGAAAGGCAGCTGTATCCTCAGACTACTCTACTGAAAGGCTAATTCATATGCTTCATTGGGGTGGGAGTGGGGGGAACAATTGATCCTGTCTGGATCACCATGCGCTAATATTAGGAAAATAAATCTGGTGCTGTAAATCCTGGACATGGAAATAACCCTAAAGCTGACTTGACTGCACAATTTTTCCATGCAACCAGCATGGAACTCACTTCATGTGAATGAAATTTATTTAGAAGAGACTCCTTTATGTAAACGAACAAGTACAATTTTACATACAAAGCTCCCTGCTTTTTAGAAAGCAATTTATGCAAGTACTGTATAGGCTTTGATATGTGCAATTGAGTTTCCGACAAAGACGGGCAAAAGAAAGCAGGTGGAATCTGATAAAGGGAGTCAACAGATAACATATGCAGGCATAGAGAAATCTCTCTATTTTACTCCTTCAAAACACTAATGACATGTGCCCTAACATTATTGTCAAATAGAGAAACAGCAATATACTGTGCTCTGAGGCAGGGTCAAAGAAACCTGAACCTGATGTCACTCCTCTGCTAACACAGCATGACACTGTTATTAAATTAGCAATGGTTTATACCCTCCTTCCATTGTACTAATTGTACCCAGTTCTGCAGTAAAGACTAGTCTTTCTCAAGTACCAATCTATACTAGTTAGATTTTTTAAACAGAAAACTGTATTGACCTAGAACAGAACTCCACGCTAATCAAATAAGGTTATTCTTCACCATCAGGTTCAAAGAGTCAAAAGTTGATTACGAGAAGTTCTGGCTCATTTTCCTATAAAAATTATATCCCTATGACTACACAAGCACCACAAGAGGCATCAGGCACTTTGAAAGCACCTTGTGAGAAACTTCTTCAGATGTTCACTTTGTATAGCTTTAGACTGGCACTCACAGTTTGTAACAGTCCTTCTACACAAGCACAAAATTACTCACAACATCCTGCCCTCGGCTCTGGACAGACTCTTCCTTCCTAACATAATCCCCCCTCATTTTTTACTCTTCCAAATTTCCTTCCTCCTCAGTTTCCTCTCTTCTGAGCTCACCCAAGTTTCCCTATTAGGCTATGGGTGGGTTCTTTGATCTTGTCTTTGTAAGAGAAGTGTTATTTAAAAAGATTCAATTTATATTTTATTCTAAAAATAGGAATTACATACTCATGTACTTGACTATTAAAAGTGTTCAAAACCTATGTCAAACAGTATTATTTCCTTAGAGATTGTGATCTTTCATTTGAATTCAAAGCCCCTTTAATATACTATGAAGAGCCTAGAAGATGGTGGCTACTGGCACCATTATAAACCTGGCAGTGCATGCCAGATATGCTAAACTTTCTTTTGCCCCGTTGTGCTTTGGCCACCATTCCAGAGGACATGTTTCCATGCTGATGACGCTCGTTAAAAAATAATGCATTAATTAAATTTGTGACTGAACTCCTTGGGGGAAAATTGTATGTCCCCTGCTCTGTTTTACCTGCATTCTGCCATGTATTTCATGTAATAGCAGACTTAAATGATGACCCAGCACATGTGGTTCATTTTAAGAACACTTTCACTGCAGATTTGAGAAAACGCAAAGAAAGTACCAATGTGAAATTTCTAAGGATAGCTACAGCACTCAACCCAAGATTTAAGAATCTCAAGTGCCTTCCAAAATCTGATTGGGACAGGGTGTGGAGCATGCTTTCAGAAGTCTTAAAAGAGCAACACTCCAGTGCGGAAACTACAGAACCCGAATCACCAAAAAAGAAAATCAACCTTCTGCTGGTGGCATCTGACTCAGATAATGAAAATGAACATGCGTCGGTCCACAGTGCTTTGGATTATTATCGAGTAGAACCCGTCATCAGCATGGACGCATGTGCCCTGGAATGGTGGTTTAAGCATGAAGGGACATATTAATCTTTAGCTCATCTGGCACGTAAATATCTTGTGACACCAGCTATGACAGTGTCACAAGAATGCCTGTTCTCACTTTCAGGTGACATTGTAAACAAGAAGCGGGCAGCATTATCTCCTGCAAATGTAAACAAACTTGTTTGTCTGAGTGATTGGCTGAAGTAGGGCAGAGTGGACTTGAGGGCTCTAAAATTTTTAATTTTTTTTTAATGCAGTTTATTGTGTACATAATTCTACATTTGCAAGTTCAACTTTCATGATAAAGAGATTGCACTACAGACTTGTATTAGGTGAATTGCAAAATGCTATTTCTTTTGTTTTTTTATAGTGCAAATACTCGATCAAAAATAAATATAAAGTGAGCAGTGTACACTTTGTATTCTGTGTGGTAATTGAAATCAATATATTTGAAAATGTAGAAAACATCCAAAATATGTAAATAAATGGTATTCTACTGTTTTTTAACAGTGCGATTAATCGCAATTAATTGTTTTAATTGCGTGATTAATTGCGATTAATTTTTTTAATTGCATGACAGCCCTAATTATTTGACATTTTCGATAATTCAGAGATGACTCATCTGAATGGTGTCCAACTTTTTTCCAACTTGACTGAGGCTACATCACACTACAAACTAGGGGTATGTGTCCCATGCTCATGTACACACACTCGCACTAGCTCTCATCAAGCTAGTGCAAACGTAAATAGCGTAGCTGCGGTAGCATGGGTAGTAGCAGTGGAGGCATTGCTGAGCCATGCTCAATACAAACCCTCCTGAAACCAGCTTCCTCTGCTACCATTACTCATACTACACGGGCTACACTGCTATTTATACTCATGCTAGATTGATGAGAGCCTGCACAAGTATGTGTACATGAGCTCATAGTGTAGATGTAGCCAAAGAGGGGCCATGTTTCAGTCCCGTAAGTCAGAATACTGACCACTGAAGCATTGTAGGAATAATAGGACTATATTCCAATTTACTGAAATCTATAATGGGCTCAGGAATGTTATGGATTTTACCTTTCTCGCCTATGTAGGTTACTTTGTCTGCATTGAAGTTTTGGGAAATAGACCAGATCAGTGTGTCTTTTAGAAATTTATTAAAAAGATTAAGCAGGCAGCTATATTTGTTTTAAGAGTAAGCTAGGTGGCATAGTTCTCCTGACTTAATTTATAAGAGCATATTACATTGGTCAAAGTAATATTAAAACTGAAATACAATCAATGCCAATGGTTGGAACTGGCTCACCAATTACTGCAATTAGTAATTAAATCACATTGAACAAATTAAGAAAAACAATCCTTCTTAAGGTTTTACAGAAAGGTTGATGGGAGAGTCCCTTTTCCTTTAACTTGATTAATTTAACTTAAAATCTGCTGAAAGCAACAGCTGTAACTTTGCCTTGATTTTAAGGATGTAAACCTCTTTAAATGATTTCCCAGTAGCTTCCCTTTTGGCTACCTCTCTCCCATAAGCTTTACTGCTCATAGGTTATACTTAGCTTGGGTTTGTCTAATATATTTCCCACCCCACGTTGCGCAATGCCTGTAATTTTCCCATAGTCTAGCACAAACACAAAATGATTTCTAAAACTGCAGATTTATAGCAGCTTTAGAATGACACTGGTTTAATCAGGGATCCCTCACTGTTTCAATAACAGACATGAGGATTTAGTGTCTATTTTGTGGAAAAGTTAGTAATACACAAACACACACACACAAGAGCATTGGAGTGATTCAAATTGCTTTATAGAAGGATTTTCTATTCAAAGTTTCTAACTCACGTGATTGGTCTTAGCTTGAATTTAAGCTGATATTCACTGGTATCTTCATAGATCATAAGACATGATCTGTGCTTTCACATGCAGTGGGGTTTGATCTTCACTCTCTCTCTTGGCGGCACCTCAGGCTTGGCTTAGACTGTAGGCATTCTTCACTCCTTCTCTGGGTGGCCAGTCCAGAGAATGGAGCAGGATATAACTTCAGCTATCTTGCTGGTGCTAGAGAGTTCCCTCCCTCCATTTTCTCTGCTTGGTTGGCATCTTTTGTAGGGATCAGTGATCTCTCTACTGCACCCTTAGGGACACTTTTGTCTTTGTAGGGGTTCCAGCATGTTGGTATAGGTCATCGGGGACCAACGATTTGACATCTTTGTCTTGAAGGTACATTGAAGGTTCCACGCTAGGTTGGATGTGTCGTAACCCAATTCATTACTAACTGTGAACAGATGTCTCTTGAAAACAGAATGCAAGAAGGTGCCATGTGATAAGGGGCTGTGAGACAAGTTTCTGTTTTACCCCCACATTGAAATGTCTGGATTGTTTAAATATAATTCAGGACTTATTCAAGGTAATGTATTTGCTCATTTTCATACTTTGTCATGACAACTAGTTAATTATGACACTGGGAACATATCCTAAGAAGTGGGATAGCGACTAGGACACGTATATAACATTTTATCCTACTAACCCTCTGCCTACGCACAAAAAGCTGCTTCAAGCATCTCTTTGCAATGCTAACTTTTATTAAACATTTTGGCCAACCAAAGTCACTCAGGCTTAAATCCAGATATGGCCTATATTCCTTACACATTATATATCCTCAGCTTCATCTCTCTACGTATCAGAGTATTCAGTTTGCGAATGACATTCTTAATGAGGCACCCCATAACTATTTTGCAGTGTGGACTTCAAGTTCTTTCTCAATGCCACTCATGTTATTGACAACAGAGCCAAGGTAGGTGAAATCACTGAGAATCTTAACTGGATGGTCACCCACTAGGGTGCGGAAGCCCGCAGGGTGTTCAAAATTGCCGACCAGAAGAATTTTAATTTTCAGTCCGACTTTTGCTGCTGAATTTTCTGGATATTGAATAGTGTCTGCAGCCACAAAAGAAAAGCTGGTCCAGCAATTTTAGACTGAAGATCTCATTATCAAATGTTTATTCCCCATGTAGGTACTTACAGACTGTGATCAAGGTACCACTTAATGTTCTCTTTGTTAAGGTGAATAGACTGAACTCCATGAGTCTCTCACTGTAAGGCATGTTTTTCAGTCCTTCATTCATTCTTGTGGCTCTTCTCTGAACCCTCTCCAATATATCAATGCCATTCTTGAATTGTAATACTAGAACTGGACTGTATAATCTACTAGCAGTCATACCTGTGCTGCATGCAGAGGTAATATAACCTTCCTAACTCCTACTCAAGATTCTTTGTTTATACATCTGGAGATTGCATTAGCCTTTTTGGCCACAGCATTGCACTGGGAACTTAGGTTAAGCTGATTACCTACCAGGACCCCCATGTCTTTTTTTAGAGTCACTTCCGAGGATAGGGTCCATGATCCTGTAAATAAGGTCTATATGTTTTGTTCCTAGATATATGACTTTACACTTGGCTGTATTAAAATGCATATTGTTTGCTTGCACCCAGCTTACCGAGCAATCCAGATCACTCTGTATCAGTGACTTGTCCTCTTCATTATTTACCACTCCCCCAATCTTCGTGTTTTCTCCAAACTTTATCAATGATGATTTTATGTTTTCTTCCAGGTCATTAATAAAAATATTAAATAACATAGGACCAAGAGCCAATCGCTGTGAGATCCCACTAGAAACACATCTGCTCAATCACAATTCCCCATTTACAGTTACATTTGAGACCTGTCAGTTATCCACTTGTCGATTCATTTTACACGTCTTGTTAATTTTGTATCATTCTAGTTTTTTAATCAAAATGTTGTGCAGTACACCTCTACCCCGATATAACGCGACCTGATATAACACGAATTCAGATATAACGCGATAAAGCAGCGCTCCGGGGGGGTGGAGAGGTGGGAGAGGGGAGGGGCTGCACGCTCCGGCGGATCAAAGCAAGTTCAATATAACACAGTTTCACCTATAACGCGGTAAGATTTTTTGGCTCCCGAGGACAGCGTTATATCGGGGTAGAGGTGTACCAAGTCAAATGCCTTATAAGAGTTTAAATATATGACATCAACACTAGTACATTTACAACCAAACCTGCAATCTAATCAAAAAAGTTAGTTTTACAAGATCTACTTTCCATAAACCCATGTTGATTGGCATTAATTATATTATCTTTCTTTAAGTCACACATCAGCTGATTCATTGTTTTCCCAGGATTGATGTCAAGCTGACCGCCTGTAATTACTTGGATCATCCCATTTACCCCTTTAAAATATTGCCACAACATTTGCTTCGTCATTGTTCCAGGAGTTACTGAAAATCAATATCAATGGGCTAGTGAGCTCCTCAGAAAGCTCTTTTAAACTCTTGGATGCAAGTTATCTGGGTCCACTGATTCAAGAATGTCTAACTTTAGTAGCTGCTCTTTAACATCTTCCAGAATTACTATATAAATTGAAGTGTTTCATAATCATGTATGACAGGACTACATCATCTGTTTCCCCCCCAAATACAGAAAAGAAATATTTATTGAACACTTGTGCCTTTTCTTTAGGATTATTGATAATTCTACCATTTCCATCTAGTAACAGACCAATACCATTGTTAGGATTCTTTTTGATCCAAATATACTTTAAAAAGTCCTTCTTATGGTCCATAACTCTGCTGGCCAGAGATTGCGCCATGTGTTCTTTTGCTTCTCTTATACATTTTCTACAATATCTAGCTTCTGATTTATATTTATTACTATCAACTTCCCCTTTCTTTCATTTGTTATATGATTTTTTTATATTTTTATTTTTATAGCTGTTTTTCACTTCCTCTAAACCAGGTTGGTTATTAAATCAGCGTGGTCTTCATCCCCTGAGAGAAAATGCCACAATGCACCGAAACAGATTAATAACTCCAGAACATGGCATCAGATTGTTCAAATTTCTTATCTGATGCCATCAGCAATATGTTTTGATTGCTAATCATTGAGGGGGGCATGTTGAAAATCCCCTCTTTATACATTTTAGCAAACTATAGCAATACTAGTCTATCTTAGGTATTTAAGTACTTATATGGCCCCCATCAACACTGTATCTGACTGCCTCACATTCATCCTCTCAACAGCCCTATGGGTAGGGAAGAGCTGTTATCCCCATTTCACATATGGGGAACTGAGGCACATAGAGACTAAGCATATTTCTACACAGCAGCTGGGAAGTATGATTCCTAGCCTGGGCAGATATACAGGCAGTAGCTCTGCTCAGTGTACTAAAAATCACAGTATGGCTATGATGGCCACCTGAGTATGTACCTAGAGGGTTAAGCAGGATTGTATTCGGGAGACTGGCCCAAGCCACCAGAGTCACACAGCTATTTTTAAGCACACTCGCTGAAGCAGAGCTAGTGCATGTATGCCTATCTAAGCTGGGAATCACACCTCCCAGCACCTGTGTGACTTAAGTACTTATATCTGCACTAAGTGACTTGCGCAAAGTCACACAGGAAGTCTGTAGCACCTGGATCTCCCCTGTGCTAAACTAGCATGCTAACCATTGGGCCCTCCTTCCTCTCTACTCTTAACACAATTACATTTCATGCCAGTTTAAATCAATTTGACAATATCATAGCATGAAAGATCATGTAAACTAAAAAGGCTATGCAGATTTCAGAGTGGTAGGTATTTACTGTAAGCAACCTGGATTAGTAAGTATTGATTATAGTTTTCTAAACCATGAAATAATTTTTAATTATGGTCTAATGGTAGTTCTTGTAATGCATGTTTTCTTGTATTAATACAGGAAGGAATAAAAAAATTGCAAACAATATACAACATACAATATACTATTAACAAGATTATTATAGTATTGTTCAATATTTACATACACTAATTTTCTTATGGTTTTATTTATTTGATCGTTAAGTTACCAGCAATAATGTATTTACAGTATATGAAGAAATGCCTATTCACTTGTTCTACTGGAGTAATATTATTGAATCATATTTAGTGGTACATGTTACACAGTTCATCTTTTCCAGGGCACTTGTGTAAGTAAAAACCAAATTGCCTAAGGTGATGCCTTCGCATTAATCATATCCCCATAACTCAGGTACTTAGTTCCACTAAAATCAATAGACTTGTGAGTGTAAAAGTGCAGAAGTAAAAGACAAGCATAATAAATAGTCCAAATCCTGTGTTGGCAAATAGATATGTAATTCTTTCACACTTATTTGCATGACTGATCTTTGTTTTGCATATTTTCAAAGTTTTGATCTACACATGGATTTTAATTGTGTACTTTTGAAGGAACAGCCTTTTGGGAATGAAGGCAGGTAATGGCTAATCAGACAGTAGAATATAGACTGATAGAAGTTGTACATAGTGAGTCTGGACTCCACTGCTATGTGAAATGTAATTATTGTCACTATTTGTGTTACTTAAAGGTCCTCCTGTGCTAGATGCTGTACAAACACAGAGATTGTAAGAGACATTCCCCACTCTGAAAAACGTACAGTCTACTTACCAAACAGATAAGAGATACACAGAAAATATTTTCCTTCCTTTACAGATGGGGAACCGAGCCACAGAGAGATGAAGTGACTTGCCCAAGGACATGCAAAAAGTCTGTTGTAGCAAATCTTGAGGCAGAATCTCCGTCCAGTGCCTTAACTACAAAAACATCCTTCCTCTTTAAACAATGAGGTCCAAATTCAGATGTGCTTTAAGGCTCTGGTTTAGCAAAGCAATTATGCACATGCTTAACTTTAAGCACATGACTGAATTCTATTAACTTCAGTGGGACTTAAGCACATGCTTACCTGCTTTGCTGGATCAGGGCCTAAATGCATGCAATTCCCAATGAAGTCAAAAGTGGGAGTGCTAGCCTTCTCTAGATCTGAATTTGCCCCAATTTCTGGACAAGTTCTATTTAATGCAAGAGATCTTATATTTGTATGTAGGTGTGCAGGTATAACGGATGCCATTTGACTGAGGTCAGAGGCAAGCAGCTGGCTGATTAGCCCCACCCATTGGGAAAAGACTTGCAGTTTAACTGGCTGATCTTCATAAAAGGAGGAGCTGCAATACCTGCCAGAGGCTGAAGCGATTGCTGTGAGGAACTGCTTCCGGAAACAAAAAATGGGCAGAAGGGAGACTGTGGGAAGTCCTATTATCAAAAGGCTCTGAGGTAAGAGCCACAAATTTTGGGTTGAGGAACTTCTGGGGTGAGTAGGTGGGGAGCTGAGGGACAGACTTGGGGAAGTTTTGCTCTTGTTTGTTGAGGAGACTTGACATAAACAAAGAAACCACAGCAACTGACCCTGCTAGAAACTACCTTTCCTGAACTAGGTGAGAAGGTTCCAGGCAGAATTCCCGCAGGGAGGGTGCTGGCTCAACTAGAGAAAGCTGGAGGGCAGCCGGAAGAGGGCACTGTCCAACAGGGCCCAGACTCTCACAGTAGGTGAAATCCTCACACGTCTTTAAACTTATATTTCAAATTCTGACTGGACTTTATTGTTCCACATGTGTTTCTTGGAGATAATCAGAAACTCATGCTTTGCAGTCACCCACTTTATAGGAAAGAGAGGAGATAGCTCAGCTAATGAGTGATGCTGTATATATAAAAGTAAAATAAGTAAATTACACAGTGGTATTGGTTCAATTAGAGTGGACAGCTGTCCACAACCTAAGAATCACCATCCATGTGGTCACTCTTGTTAGTATTAGCAGAGAGGCTCAAGACTCAAATGGAATGAAGACTGAATTCGTTTCATAATGTGAACCTTCCAGGTCAGGATTCGATCTATGAGAAAGTCAATCCTGGCAGATCTGAGAGACTGGAGGAGGGCAGATGTATCAGCCCTAGAATAGTGAAGGCCCTGTTCGCTATGAGCTGAAAAAACGGTTACCTGAGGTTAACTGGAGACACCTGAGGCCAGTTAAGAGCTGCCAGTGACCTTTAAAAAAACCCCTCTTCTGGTGAGAGAGTGAGAAAGAGAGCGAAGAGAGACAAGCTGCAGCAGGGGTAGTGGCAGCAGGAAGGAAAGGCTTCCCTGGGTGGAAGTCTGTCTCCCCTCGCTATAGGGAAAGAAACTAAGTTAACACCTGCTTGGGTAAGTACTGGCAACTAGAAGCCAGCATAGCAAGGTAACGCCCCAGAGAGGGTCAGGGAAAAGTATTTCTGTTTTCACTGTGCGTGTGGGTTTGGGTTTTTTTTTGTTTTTGTTTTGCTTAAGAGAACTTCTTCGGCCCACCCTGGGGCCCACCATGTAAGTAGGGAAAGAAAAAAACAGAGATAAGAGAAAAACCCTCCAGAGTCAGACTGATTTACTCCAGGCCCCCCCACTGCCCGAGGGAGAAGTGCTGAGGTGAAGAAAACACCCTGCCACAGGTTATGCTGTTGCCCAAAGTGGGAAAGTAAGCACAGCCACTGCCCATACAGTGGGTGAAACCCTGGCTCCATTGAAGTCAATGAGGCTAAGATTTCACCCAGTATCTCGTCTGTGGATAATATCCACGGCAATGATCTAATCCACAGACCAGTAGTAAACCAGACATCCTCACACTATATTTCCACCAATGACCTCATCCTTTACCTGGGACAACCATCTCCAGAGATTAGTTTGTAATTTAATTATATTCATCCCTGATAACTCAGGAGGTCTGAACATGAAATGATGACTTTGATGTACAGGGCCAAAATCAATAGCCATTAAGTGAATGAGGACATTTTAAAGTATGGAGCACGCTGAGTGTCTAAGCTACTCCATCACCACAATAGCTCAGTCTGGTCATACAGAGGAGCCAGAGAAAGACTGAATCATTGATCAGCCCACTACATGTTTGCTGACCATGAAACCAACACAGATGAATAGACAAATAGGAACCAAACCAAAGAGTTGCTAAGGACCATTTGGTAAGTGGGAGGCAGGTGAAAGCTCTACAAGCAGAATTCTCCAGGAAGTTGCTCATATTTGCAGAAACAGACAGATAATGGAATTGAGAAAGAACAAAAGAAAGAGACAAATAATGCAAAAATCTCTACCAAATAGAGTACTTGCATTTCAGAGAAAGTCAATGGAGCCAAGTAAAAAGTAAATATTTCACAAGTAGATGGTATTTTGAAAATATCAGGTTGAATCTTTCTGTATTTTACTCTGTTTTTACTTAGTGTTCTACTTAGTAGTTGGGCCAGACTCTCACGTGGTGTAAATTGGCATAGCTTGTTGTGATGGGGTGGATAAACCATACACTGGAGAGTTAAGAACGCAGGAACACACCGGGGGAGCCCAGCCCCGACAGCACTCACTGCTACAGAGGCATTAGGCCAAGAAGGCATTCCTAGGCAGAGGTTGGCTGCACAGAGTCGAGGCTCCCTACCCTGCTGAGATCCATGGAACAGGTAGCCAGGAACAACCATCACCATGACATACCCAAGGCAAGGGGCAGAGCAGTATGAAGAGGCCCAGGGGAGCACATTAGCAGGATCTCAGGTAGAGGACTCCTGCATTACAGTGCTCCAGAGGGCCTCTGGGTCAGAACCCAGTGGAGTGGGAAGGCCTGGGTTCCCCAACCCCATAACCACTAGATGGGGCTGCCACCGTGGACTGCAACTGCCAGGCGCGAAGGCTCACCCCCTCTTACACTTGTAAATAGAGTTGGTCTGAGTAAGTAGTGAGTAAAAGCTGAGTAACATACCAAAATACCTCATTGATATCAGTAAGTGGACACTCTATTCCAATAAAAACTCTGTTGCTTTGTGAGACATAATGAAGCTAAGGTTCCAAGTTAGCAGTTTCAACTGCAGTATTAGCTGGGAATGTGTGGGATGGTTTTGTAGAAATTTCTCCCTCACATCTTTTCCCAAAGCTCAGGGCTTCATACTAAACAGAACAAATCACATCCTTAGCAGTTCTGCTCTGCTAAGTACAGCTGCATGCTGCAGGTGGTGCCTGAAAAATGTTTGTTTATTTTGCAGCGCTGCAGGCTGCAGAACTAAAAATGAAATAGATTCCTTTCTTTCTTTTCACATGACTGGGTGTGGGGTTGGGAGTGGGAGTGAGGTGAGGGTGTGGGGGAGGGGGAGAGGTGAGATGATGAACAGCACAGAAAGAAAGTGATAAAATTTAGGCCAAGCTTGGCTTGAAAAGAACCAAACCAGAAACATAGCTGACAATTGAGGCTTAGCTCCCGATTTCTTTTATTTTCAATTAAGCACTGAAGAAAAGCTGACAAGCACAATAGGTGTGGCATTGGGATCTTTGAGACTGCACAGTTTCAGAGAGGCAAGCGAAGCATAGCAAGTTCACACGAGACCTCCACAATATCCGGGTGAAATCACAAGCGCTCCTTTCAAAAGCAACATCTGTCAACATAAAATCAATCAACAGCTGAGCAAAAAAAGTAATAAAAAAATCAACATGGCTATCAGGCAACTATAAATGGGCACAAAGTGACTATCTGAGGCATTTCTAACACCATGGTAGATAAGCACCCAATACAAAAATCAGGATAGTCCTTGTTCTATGAAGGCATATCCATGCATTTGGTACCTCTCTGATATCTGTTCCTAATTTGGAGGTTTTTACAAGGCTACTTGCTTTCAGTAGCTCAGAATATTGCAAACAACAGTAATCAGAACAGTTCTGTTGCTTCTTCAAAGTTACCAGCTGTATGTTAGGAAATAGGCCTTGATGTTTATTTGTATTGAATGAAATCCTATCCTCTGTGGAAGCCAGCACAAGATCTGGGCATCACTTACGTCCCCCAGTGCTATTCTTATGACCTATATTGAAGGTATGTGGGATATAAGTGGTGCCCAGGCCTGGGGCTGGTCCTCTGCACAGGGGTGAATCTCTTGACTTTTAAGAGTGTAGGTCAGACTCTTTAATGTTCTCAAGGTATTTTAGATCTGAAAAGGAAAAAATTATCTATAAACGAACACTCTTTAGAATGTATAATTACAGATGACTCACATAATATTTGTAATAGCACATATAAATTCCATAATCTGGCACTATTTGGCTAGATGCCACCAAAACACTTTGTCCAACACAGTTTAGGAAGTTCTCAGGAGAGATCTCTTCCCCTGGGAACCTTAAGTGCTATGGAGTTCTTGTAGCGCATCAGCAGAGTTTCCTTTTGTGAAAATACAACAGTTTCCTCTAAACCCCTCTATTTAATGTGTAAAAGGATGGGGCCAAGAGCTCTCACTTCTGCCTATGCATAATGTATCTTAAGTACTCTTTTCACGAAGTCGTACACATATGAACTGCACAACTTTCTTTAGCTGCACACTTTGCAAGACTAGTAAAAAGTCATAGAAAATGCACTGAATATGTTATGTCACTTTCAAAGAATCATAAAAGTCAGCTCCAATCAGAGGTGAAAGTAAGCCGGTACGGTCCAGTACGGCGTACTGGCAAGAGCCGGTAAGCTGTGCCGGACTGGACCAGCTTCTCCGGCGGTGATTTAAAGGGCCCAGGGTACCGGCTCCTGTGGGGAGCCCTGGGCCCTTTAAAGCACAGCCCGAGCCCTGCTGCCAGAGCTCTGGTGGTGCTTTAAAGGGCCCGGGGCTCCCTGCAGCGGCCGGAGCCTCTGGCCCTTTAAATCGCTGCCGGAGCCCCGGGGCTCCTGCAGCCAGGCTCGGGCGGGGATTTAAAGGGCCCGGTGCTCCTGCAATTGCAGGGAGCCACGGGCCCTTTAAATCGCCATCCGAACCCTGCTGCCGCTGCTCCGGGGTGATTTAAAGGCCCTGGGGCTCCCAGCCACAGCCAGAGCCCTAGGGCCTTTAAATCATGAAAGGCCCCGTTTCTTCCGGTTGAGGCCACGCCCCCGCTCAGGACTCCGGCGTACCGGTAAGTCCTTTAAGTTACTTCCCCCCCGGCTCCAATCAGAATTATTTCCTTACTCCTTTTTGAGACATTTATCTGCAAGGAACCCCTTCAAGAGCAACCAATGATGCTACTATCCCTGAAAAAGCTAAGATCAACATTAACTTGATACTGGCTACGAACACGGGGGGAAAAACAAACAAATTTAAACAACCAATTTGTAGGTTGCAATTTATGATTTTACAGTTAAAGTCCAAGATCCACTTAAGTGCCCATAAAAGAGAATTGAAAGGAAAGATTAACTTCTTTCCAGTAATCTTATTAATATTCAGCACTTCTTAGCACCTTCCACTCAAAGTTGGGGTTCTGTTTTGGTTTTTTGAAACAAATTATAATTGTAGTAAGAGGAGACCCTGAGAGATAAACCTTGGTATCAGAGGCCT